>NC_134399.1:116391780-116594092 GCF_050003625.1 Haematobia irritans | reverse complement strand
CTGAATCTTTCACAAAATTTGCCAAAAATCCCCGAATTTCAATTGCTCAGGGCATATGTATGTTTCAATTTTTCCCATTTCTTAAAAAAAAAACGATTTTAAATTAAAGCGCTTTCAAAAATATTTTTGGTTTTTGATTCTCATACTTTTTCGATGTATGTATGTTTGTCTGTCAGATTTTTTTGGCATTTCATTCAATCTCATCACTAACAGAAACAAATCAAAATCTCTTTCGAGTAGTAAATTTAAAAAATATTCGCATATATCTAATTTTATTTCAAATTCATGTTTTTCTGTGAAATTTATTTTTAAAAAATATTTCTGGTAGGCAAATTTTTTGGCCGATCAAACTTATTATACCCTGACCACTATGTGGTTTAGGGTATAATTATAATTATCAGTTCACGGTTAGTATCCAACTTTATTCAAGTCTGTATTCCCTGCCAACATTTAAACATCGATTTAATCCCTATCACTACCATAGACTCTTTAGTGACACTATAACAATCGCCAAATGTGATGCGAAATATACCCAAATTCATGTCCATGGCGATAGCCAAATTCTTTGTATCGAAAGGCACTACGAAAGAAGCAGCGATTGCCACTTCACATGTAAATTTTGCCACAACCAAAAGTAATTACCAGTAAATATGAGTTTAGGCTTCCGACTTTCAAGAGACAACGTGATATAAAATCTTGGCAGCCATCTTGCACTCAAAAAAAAGTGAACCCTATATTTCACTAAAGCTGATTTAATTCTCTTTTAGTTCATGGAATTATTACATTTTAAGAAAGTTTTCATGCCATTAAAAATTTTTTGCGTACGTAAGTTAACTTAACTAAAGCAGAAGAAAAAATTATACACAATTGAAGTATAAAGATGAACTAAATTCGTGTCTCCCACAAAATAGTTCAGAATTCCTTTATATTTGTAAATTTTACCAATAATGCGTCCATCATGAACTTCGTATGGCACTAAAGACATTTTTGCAGTTTTGAACTCCAATTTTTTCCTTCAAACTACGAAATTTTCTTTAATAAATGAAAAATAATAATTTTGTCTATAAATCTTCTTAAATTTGTCGAAAATTTTTTACTTGTTTTTGCGAAATCGGCGCGACATCTGCGTTTATAATACAGTTTAGTTAAAATTTTCTACAATTAACCAAATTTTTCTACAATTAACTAAAAATTTCTTTCCTGGTGGGTTCACTGTTTTTTCAGTGTGGGAGAAAGTTCCAAAGGCTCAAACATATTTAGGAATTTCAAGGTCTACAGACAATAACGACAACGCCATGGCGTTAACTTTAAATTTATGCCCATTTACCAAAAAAATACCAAGTGATAAAATATGGGCTACTATTTTCGAAAAATGTGACTGTTTTTGCTTGTCCCGACAAATCCCGGAATGTACGGCGCAATGTCCCGGATGTCGGCAACCATCATCTGGCAACCCTAGCCATGTCAGGACTATATAGCGGATGACCCATCAAATCATTGTTTTGAATGCTCCAATCTGCAGTTATTTGAGCCGATGTGTGATAGATCGCATTGCCATAGCGAAGAGTATTCCGTATTCGGCTGTTGGTTTTTCTGATCTGTTGGAAGACTTCGGGCAAACAAATTCTTCTCTACCACTCAGAACTGACTGTTCCGTGTTGTTCTAGTGGTACAATTGCGACATGTCTAGCTTTTCCTAAAAATCAAAATCATTTTTATTGGATTTGGCTCGTTGGCCCATCGGCTACTGTTTACTTTCTGGTTCATACTCGTAAATTTACAACGCATCCATCTGTCACGATGTCATAGACTTGTTTCACCGCGATCGTATTTTTGGAGCATTTCACTCGATCAATTGATACAAGCTCTTTTTTGAGCGTTTGAAAAATTGTGTGGGTTGAATTCATCATACCATCGACAAACACTGATCCTTGTGGAGCCTCATCATCAGAAATTGCCCCGTTGATGAGTTAATTCTCTCTCTTCAAACCCTGTGTCAACTCCGGCCATAGCTCCGCCAGCAGAAGCCATATAATGGTTGATGATAGGTATGTGATGAGGGATCCGGTTCGTTGATGAGTGCGTCAGTTTCTTGACGATCAATAGTAGTTGAGAATTCGGTTTGTTGATGATCGGTGATTGATGAGAACGACAGCTTGTAGAGATTCGGTAAATGATGGGGGAATTCGTTTAGTTGACAATTCATAGTCGGCGAGAAATTCTGTTCGTTGATGATCAGTAGTGATGGGAACGTCTCATTAACGTTGTTCGTTAGATGTTGGAAGTGCGGCTCGTTTATAATCGGTAGTGGAAGAGGACACCGGTTCGTCGATGCTCAGTAGTTGATGATTCGTTTATAATTGGAGGATATTGGATGCGTTGAAACGTGGTCGTTCGGTTTGTTGGCCATTGGGGAAGTTGTATATTCGTCGGTTTTTAGTCTATTGGCAAATTGTCTATACGTCGATATGTAGGTAATCGGGAACTGCTGATGAGATTTTCATACGGTTACTACAGTTGACTCCTGTAGAAGCGTGGGATCAGCTTCGGTAATCGGTCAATGTCAGTGTTCAGTATTACTGACGACTATCATTCATACTACTACTACGGCTACTAGCTAAACTCGTAGCCAGCTTTACCACAATGAAAATTTACGTTGGACCAACATTTTTTCACAAAATGTTACCAAAATTCGTACCAGCTGACCGTTTTTTGAAATTAAATTAATATCATTTAAAAATTAAAATTTTTACAAAACTTTACTTCAATAGAAAATGTTGTCTAAATTTTATTTCTATAAAAATGTTGTCAAAATTGTATTTTTATAGACAATTTTTTCAAAATACAATTCTATAGAATATGTTATTCAAATTTCATTTCTATAAAAAATTTGTATTTCTATAGAAACTTTTGCCAAATTTTTATTTTATATAGAAAGTTTTGTGAATATTTTATTTTTATAGACAATTTTGTCAAAATTATAAGTCTAAAGAAAATGTAGTTAACATTTTACTTCTACAGAAAATTTTATTTCTATAGAAAATTTTGTCAACATTTTATTTCTATAGAATATTTTGTCAAAATTTTATTTCTTTGGAAAATTTTGCAAAATTTTATTCTATTGATTTTTTTTTTAATTTTATGCCTATAGAAAATTTTGTCAAAATTTTATGCCTATAGAAAATTTTGTCACAATTTTACTTCGAAAGAAAATATCGTCAACATTTTATTTCTATAGAAAATTTTGTCAAAAATTTATTTCTATAGAAATTTTTGTAAAACTGTGTTTCTATAGAAAATTTTGTCAAAATTTTATTTCTATTGAAAATGTTGTCAACATTTTATTTTTATAGACAATTTTGTCAAAATTCGAATTCTATAGAAAATGTTGTTAACATTTTACTTCTCTGGAAAATGTTGATATAATTTTATTTCGTTAGAAAATTTTGTCAAAATTTTATTTCGTTAGAAAATTTTGTCAAAAATTTATTTCTATAAAAAATTTTGTCAAAATTTTATTTCTATAGACAATTTTGTCAAAACTGTATTTCTATAGAAAATTTTGTCAAAATTTTATTTCTATTGAAAATGTTGTCAACATCTATTTCTATAGAAAATTTTGTCACAATTTTACTTCTAAAGAAAATATCGTCAACATTTTATTTCTATAGAAAATTTTTTCAAAAATTTATTTCTATAGAAAATTTTGTAAAAATTTTATTTCTATTGAAAATGTTGTCAACATTTTATTTTTATAGACAATTTTGTCAAAATTCGAATTCTATAGAAAATTTTGTTAACATTTTACTTCTCTGGAAAATTTTGACATAATTTTATTTCGTTAGAAAATTTTGTCAAAATTTTATTTCGTTAGAAAATCTTTTCAAAAATTTATTTCTATAGAAAATTGTGTCAAAATTTTATTTCTATAGACAATTTTGTCAAAACTGTATTTCTATAGAAAAATTTGTCAAAATTTTATTTCTATTGAAAATGTTGTCAACATTTTATTTTTATCGATAATTTTGTCAAAATTCGAATTCTATAGAAAATGTTGTTAACATGTTACTTCTATAGAAAATGTTGACATAATTTTATTTCGTTAAAAAATTTTGTCAAAATTTTATTTCGTTAGAAAATTTTGTCAACATTTTTTTTCGTTAGAAAATTTTGTCAAAATTTTATTTTATTATTTTTATACCCTCCATCATAGGATGGGGGTATATTAACTTGGTCATTCCGTTTGTAACACATTGAAATATTGCTCTAAGACCCCATAAAGTATATATATTCTGGGTCGTGGTGAAATTCTGAGTCGATCTAAGCATGTCCGTCCGTCCGTCCGTCCGTCCGTCTGTTGAAATCACGCTAACTTCCGAACGAAACAAGCTCTCGACTTGAAACTTGGCACAAGTACTTGTTATCGATGTAGGTCGATTGGTGTTAAAAATGGGCCATATCGGTCCACTTTTACGTATAGCCCCCATATAAAGGGACCCTCAGATTTGGCTTGTGGAGCCACTAACAGAAGCATATTTCATCCGATCCGGCTGAAATTTGGTATATGGTGTTAGTATATGGTCTCTAATAACCACGCAAAAATTGGTCCACATCGGTCCATAATTATATATAACCCCCATATAAACCGATCCCCAGATTTGGCTTGCGGAGCCCCAAGAGAAGCAAATTGCATCCGATCCGGCTGAAATTTGGTACATGATATTGGTATATGGTCTCTAACAACCATGCAAAAATTAGTCCTCATCGGTTCATAATTATGTACAGCCCCCATATAAACCGATCCCCAGATTTGGCTTGCGAAGTCTCCAAGAGAAGCAAATTTCATCCAATCCGGTTGTAATTTGGAACATGGTGTTAGTATATGATCTTTAACAACTGTGCCAGAATTGGTCCATATCGGTCCATAATTATATATAGCCCCCATATAAAACGTTCTCCAGATTTGACCTCCGGAGCCTCTTGGAGGAGCAAAATTCATCCGATCCGGTTCAAATTAGGAACGTGGTGTTAGTATATGGTCGCTAACAACCATACCAAAATTGGTCCAATCACACAAAAATTGGTCCATATCGGTTCATAATCATGGTTGCCACTAGAGCCAAATATAATCTACCAAAATTTTATTTCTATAGAAAATTTTGTCAAAATTCTATTTCTAGAGAAAATTTTGTCAAAATTTTATTTCTATAGAAAATGTTGTTCAAATTTTATTTCTGTAGAAATATTTCTCAAAATTTTCTTTCTGTAGAAAATTTTGTCAACATTTTTATTTCTATAGAAAATTTTGTGAAAATTTTATTTCTATAGAAAATTTTGTTAAAATTGTATTTCTGTAGAAAATTTTGTCAAAATTGTATGTCTACTTTGCCAAACTGAATTATATACGTATTGGATCGATCTGTTTAGATTTAATATATACCACGTATGGACTTACATACAATTTAGAAGATGGTGTTAGGAGGTTTTAAGATACCTTGCCATCGGCAAGCGTTACCGCAACTTAAGTACTTCGATGGCAGTGTTTAGAAGAAGTTTCTACGCAAGGGTACATAAGCTTCGGCCTGGCCGAACTTACGGCCGTATATACTTGTTTTTATTTTTATAGATATTTTTGTCAAAATAAAAATTTTGTCAGAATTTTATTTCTATAGAAAATTTTTGCCAAAATTTTATTTTATTGATATTTTTTAATTTTATTTCTATACAAAATTTTGTCAAAATTTTTTTTCTATAGAAAATTTTGTCAAATCTTTATTTCTATAGAAAATTTTGTCAAAACTTTATTTCTATAGAAAATTTTGTCAAAATTATATTTCTATAGAAAATTTTGTCAAAACTATACTTCTATAGAACATTTTGTCAAAATTTTATTTCTATTGAAAATTTTGTCAAAATTCTAATTCTATCGAAAATGTGGTTAACATTTTACTTCTATAGAAAATTTTGACATAATTTTATTTCGTTAGAAAATTTTGTCAACATTTTATTTCTATAGAAGATTTTTGCCAAAATTTTATTTTATTATTTTTTTTTTTTTTTGTATAGAAAATTTTGTCAAAATAAAATTCTATAGAATATGTTGTTAATATTTTACTTCTATAAAAAAAATTGAAAAATTTTTATTTATATAAAAAATTTTGTCACAATTTTATTTCTATGGAAATTTTTGTCAAAATTTTATTTCTAGAGAAAATTTTGTCAAAACTTTATTTCTATAGAAAATTTTGTCAAAATTTTATTTCTAAATCAATATTTTACAAAATTTTCTTTTTATACAAAATTTTTGCATAATTTTGTATCTACACAATTGTTTTTTTAAGTTTATATCACAAAATTTTGACAAAATTTTATTTAAATAAAAAATTATTTGAAAATTTTATTTCTATAGAAATTTTTGTCAAAACTTTATTTCCACAGAAAATTTTGCAAAAATTTTCTTTCTATTGAAAATTTAAAAAGAATACCGATTTGACGAAAATGGACAAAATTCAACCAAATTCCATTTGGTCCGACTATCGTACCAAATTTAAAAATTTATAATTTTTTGCACTAATTTTGGTCCGATCGGACCAAAATGGCAACCCTGCTCGTAGCTAGTCTACGAGCGAACAGTAGGCCCGAACGTCTCTGTGGGGGGAGCAGTAGGCCTGAAGGTCTCTGTGGTGGATCAGTAGGCCTGAAGGTCTATGTGTACTATTTATTTTGCTTTTGGTAATAAATTCCGCAGACTACGCAACAAATACCACAGAATTACGAGCGGAACGATGTGCAATTGACCGCTTGTAGCACGATACGCATCTAGCTGCATCCGGTAGATACAGGAAATTATCCAATGTATTAGTAACCCAGCAAAAAATACTTCAGCAGTAATAGTTTAGTTGCGCTTTTTGGTATACATGAGTCGGTGGCAATAACGTAAACGAGTAATCAAAATAGTTTTATGATAATTCGTTTACGTTATTGCAACCAATTCATGCAGTATAGATGCATGAAAGGTAGTTCTGTTTTCCTTCACGCCAACAATGCTATACTCAAGATTTTATATCACTTCTGAGCAATATTTCTATTAAAATGAGCAATTATTTAAGCGCTATGTTTCGCCGATTCGATTGTTTTGTAAGCAGTTGGTACTGCCTCTCTCCCTTACAATCCTGCTGAAATAGTGCTACATTTTTTGCTGGGAAGTCGCCTATCCACGTCTGCCTTTGGCTGTCAAATGTCCACAATATAAGCAACCCATGCAATGAACTGACTGAGAATTGCCTTCTATTGCATGAATTAATTTCTATCAACAAAAATCACGCCTATGCAGCAACGCACAGCCACTAAGCTGTGCAGCATATTGCCTAGTTAGTATACCCCCTCCTATGGTGAAAACTTAAATTGATTATATTTTGGGAATGTGTTTTATTTTCTTATATTTATTTATTATCATATATCAAATACGCTACGTCTTAAGAATCACAGTTACGAATTATTTTCGGTCTTGGGCGGATGCGTAGTAGTGGTATTGCGTTGACGCTTTCCGTTTGCCGCCTGCATTTGTTTGTTGTTTACGCGTTGCTTGCGATTCTTGTTATTCCTCTTGAAGGGCTTGCCACCTTTTTTATTGTTACGGC
Organism: Haematobia irritans; assembly: GCF_050003625.1. Lineage (NCBI taxonomy): Eukaryota > Metazoa > Arthropoda > Insecta > Diptera > Muscidae > Haematobia > Haematobia irritans. The sequence continues at coordinate 116,586,452 of NC_134399.1, read as the reverse complement.
GGCGTTGTTTGCGTTTTCTACGATTCTTAAGTTGTTTACGTTTCTTATTTTTACGTTGTTTACGCAACTTCATCTTGCGTCGGCGTTTTTGCATACGTTTACGTTTTTGCTTACGTTTCTTGGCCAGCATTTTACGTTTGTGTTTTTTCATTTTTTGTTTTTGTTTCTTGGTCTTTTTTGTACCGACTTTCTTTAGGCGTTTTTGTTTATTTTTTTGCTTTTGATTACGTTTACGCATAGCTTGCTTGCGTTTACGTTTGCGCATTTGTTGACGTCGTTTGAATTGTTTCATATTTTGACGTCGTTTCGGGGCATTGGGTTTTGTTTCCTTTTGTTTTCGTTCTTCAACGGAAGTTTCCTTATGATCATCATGGTTCAATACCGTTTTTTCGTCGTCGTCATCTTCGTTATCACCATCGGCCTCATGCTCCTCATCTTGATGAATAATATCTCCATTTTCTTCCTCATCATCTTCTTCGTGGGCGTTGTGAGCTTCGTTTTCCTTGTGTTCGCTCTTCTCTCCATTCCCGTCATCGGAACGAGAAGCTGGCGGTGGTGGTGGAGGAGGTGGTGGTGGTGGTGGAGGCGGAGGTGGTGGAGGGGTACCTGATGGTGGAGGCGGTGTAGCTGTTGTTGAAGGTGGTGTAGCCGTTGTTGGAGATGGTGAAGGTGCTGGGGAAGCTGTACCAGGACATGGTGCCGTTCCTGTGCCTGTACCCGTACCCGTACCTGGTGGTGGCGGTGGCGGTGGCGGTGGTGGTGGCGAACATGCACATGGGGGAGCTGGTGCTGGAGCTGGAGCAGGGGGTGGTGGTGGAGGTGCAGCTGGTGGTGGAGGAGGTGGTAATGCAGGTGGTGGAGGCGGTATTACAGGAGGTGGTGGTGGTAGAGGTGCCACGGTTGTCGTCGTAGTTTCACCCTTTATTAAAGTGAGTAATCCAGCAACATCAGCATGTCGTCCTTGAGCATTTTGGAGTTTACTGTAGAGCCGATAACCCAACTCTTGTATTTCCTTGTCTTCTTTGGTAACTGTAAGGGTAAAATTTTATTTTTCATTACTGAATGACATATTTTAAGATGGTGGTAAATACATTTATCCTAGAGAAATGAAGTGGAAGAATGGAGAAGAATCTTGGATTTGAAGTAACTCCTGTAAGACGTAGTAATGGCCAGCAATAACCAACTACCTAATTTAAGTCCAGTCTCTATTCGTTAGCTTAGATTGGTTGGTCCCTATTTACCTTGTATTTGCAAGGTCCTTTTGACCGCCTACTCTTTTCGCCAGGGCCCTACATTCCAGGTTATTTAAATATATCCTGTCATTCCTCATCGATTTCCGATGGTGTTCAGTTCGGAGAGTTTCACAGTTTTTCTAATGGTGTGGGCTACGCTGCGCTACAAAATGAAAGTCCATTTTTATTGAGTCCCGCTGATGATTGCGAAGTGAATGTGATTTAGCGTGATTAACCATCCAAATGTCATGTGTTTGCATTAGTCACGAAAATAATCTCTTCATGTGTATATATGAGTAGCGAACATTGGAGAAGTACGCTCACGAAAATGACCTAGCTCACGAACATAGGAATGCTTACTAGTTGAATTCGCTTACAATTGCACACAAAAAAATTTTTTCTGATTCAATCACGAAATTAATTGATCCAATTAATTTTTAATTGAAATGTCTTCAATCACAGAAATGATAGTATCAATTAAAAAATTAATTGAAGGTCAATTAAAAAGTTAATTGATCCAATTAAAAAATTAATTGATACTATTATTTTTGTGATTGATTTTTGTTTCAATTAAAAAATTTGTTGAATCAATTAAATTTTTAATTGAATATTTTTTCAAACTCAATTAAAATTTTAATTGGAAAATTTTTCGTGAAATTTTTTTGTGTGTAGTGTCACCTAAGAGATTAATAACGCTCATGTTTTCAGTCAGCTCTCCCAGATAAATTACTCATAAAATTATTCATGAGTCACGACATTTCTGATCGTGTGAGTAGGGATTTTCCTTTCCTTCCTTTTTAACTCAATTTCTAAGTCCAGACATTACTGTTCTCGTATTTCCAAGACTTTATTTTTGTACCAAGTATATCCAGTAGTGGTGAATCACAAAAAAAAAAACAAGTATATACGGCGGTAAGTTCAGCCAGGCCGAATCTTATGTGCTCTCCACCATGGATTGCGTAGAAACTTCTACGAAAGAGCGTCATCCGCAATCGAATTACTTGGGTTGTGGTATTTTAAAACTTCTTAACATCGTTTTCTAAATTGTGAGTTAGTCTATATGTGGTAGAGAGCCAGAATTGAAATATGGGGGTCGCTTATATGGGTGCTACAATTATGAACTTGATATGTACCAATTTTTGTGTGATTGGGAATGTACCAAATTTCAAATGACTCGGATGAAATTTGCTCCTCCAAGAGGCTCCAAAACCAAATCTCGGGATCGGTTTATATGGGGGCTATATATAATTATGGACTGATATGGACCACTTTTGGCATGGCTGTTAAATATCATATACTACCGCCACGTACCAAATTTCAACCAGATTGGATGAATTTTGCTTCTCCAAAAAGCACCGGAGGTCAAATCTAAGGACCGGTTTATATTGGGGCTATTTATAATTATGGACTGATATGAACCAATTCCTGCATGGTTGTTGGATACCATATACTAACATCACGTACCAAATTTCAACCGAATCGAATGAATTTTTCCTCTTCCAAGGGGCTCCGTAGGTCAAATCTGGGGATGGGTTTATATGGGGGCTATATATAATTATGGACCGATTTCGACCAATTTTTGCATGGGTGTTTGAGGCCATATATTAACACCATGTACCAAACTTCAACTGAATCAGATGAATTTAGGTCTTCCAAGAGGCTCCGGGGGTCAAATCTGGTGATCGGTTTATATGGGGTCTATATATAATTATGAACCGATGTGGACCAATTTTTGCATGGTCATTAGAAACCATATGCTAACACCATGTACCACATTTCAGCCGGATTGGATGAAATTTGCTTCCCTTAGAGGCTCCGCAAGCCAAATCGGGGTATCGGTTTATATGAGGGCTATATATAATTATTGACCGATGTGGACCAATTTTTGCATGGTTGTTAGAGACCATATACCAACACCATATACCAAAATCAGACGGATCGAATGAAATTTGCTTCTCTTAGAGGCTCCGCAAGCCAAATCGGGGGATCGGTTTATATGGGGGCTATATATAATTACGGAACGATGTGAACCAATTTTTGCATAGTTGTTAGAGATCATATGCTGACACCCTGTACCAAATTTCAGCTGGATCGGATAAAATTTGCTTCTCTTAGAGTCCCCGCAAGTCAAATTTGGGGGTCCGTTTATATGTGGGCTATACGTAAAAGTGGACCGATATGGCCCATTTGCAATACCATCCGACCTACATCAACAACAACTACTTGTGCCAAGTTTCAAGACGATAGCTTGTTTCGTTCGGAAGTAAGCGTGATTTCAACAGACCGACGGAAGGACATGCTCAGATCGACTCAGAATTTCACCACGACCCTGAATATGTATACTTTATGGGGTCTTAGAGCAATATTTCGATGTGTTACAAACGGAATGACAAAGTTAATATACCCCCATTCCTATTGTGGAGGTAATCATGAAATTAATTGATCCAATTAATTTTTTAATTGAAATGTCGTCAATCAAGAAACTGATAGTATCAATTACAGTTTTACTTGGGCATAGAAAATATTTGATTAAAAAGATATTGAAAATTTCAATTAATTTTTTAATTGATTCAATTAAAATTTTAACTGATTTTTGTTTGTTTCAATTAATTATTCAGTTAAACTTCAATGCAATTTTCAATTAACTTTCTAATTAAATCAGTTAAGCAATTACTTGAGTTTTGCAATCGGCATCGATTAATGTTTTTAATTAAATTGTTAATTGAAAGAAATAATTATTTAATAAATACTGCGAAAATTTTCATTCTTTTTATTAAAAATCTTTGTGTTCATAGTTTGATTAAAGCTCTGATTGTATAAATTAATTTTGTAATTAAAGACGTAACTAGTTTCATTAATTTTCTTAATTAACTTTGTACTTTTATTTTGATTAAAAAATCGTAATATGGTAAATCGTAATATTTCTATAGAAAATTTTCTCAAAATTTTATTTCTAAAGAAAATTAACTCAAAATTTTATTTCTTTAGAAAAATTTAGTCAAAATTGTATATCTACCACATAGAAAAAATTGTCCAAATTTTATTTCTATAGAAAATTTTATCCCAATTTTATTTCTATAGAAAATTTTCTGAAAATATTATTTCTACAGAAAACTTAGAAAATTTTATCCAAATTTTATTTATATAGAAAATTTTGTCAAAATTTTATTTCTATCGAAAATTTTTTCAAAATTATATTTCAATAGAAAATTTTGTCGTAATTGTATTTTTATAGAAAATATTGTCAAAATTTTATTTCTATAGTAAATTTTGTCAAAATTTTATTTCTGTAAAAAAATTTGCTACAATTTTATTTCTATAGAAAATATTGTCAAAATTTTATTTCTATAGAAAATTTTCACAAAATTTTATTTCTATAGAAAATGTTGTCAAAATTTTATTTCTTTACAAAATTTAGTCAAAATTTTATATCTACCACATAGAAAATTTTGTCAAAATTTTATATCTATAGAAAACTTTGTCAAAATTTTATTTCTATCGAAAAATTTGTCAAAACTGTATTTCTGTAGAAAATTTAGAAAATTTTATACAAATTGTATTATTATAGAAAATTTTGTTCCAATTTTATTTCTATAGAAAATTTTGGCAAAATTTTATCTCTATAGAAAATTTTGGCAAAATTTTATTTCTATAGAAAATTTTCTGAAAATAGAAATGTTTATCCAAATTTTATTTTTATAGAAAATTTTGTCAAACCTTTATTTCTATAGAAAATTTCTATAGAAAAATTTTATTTCTATTGAAATTTTAATTTAATTTCTATAGAAAATGTTGTCAACATTTTATTATACCCATCACTGTAGAATAGTGATGGGGGTATAATAAGTTTGTCATTCCGTTTGTAACACGTTGAAATATCGATTTCCGACTATATAAAGTATATATGTATTCTTGATTAGGGAGAAATTCTAAAACGATGTAGGCATGTCCGTCTGTCTGGCTGTTACAGCCTTCAATAATGGAGCTATCGTCCTGAAATTTGGCACAGATTCGTGTTTTGTTTGCAGTCAAAATTTTAATTCTATAGAAAACTTTAACAAAATTTTATTTACATAGAAAATTTTGTCAAAATTTTATTCCTATGGACAATTTTGTCAAAAATTTATTTCTATAAAAAATTTTGCCAAAATTTTATTTCTATAGAAAATTTTGCCACAATTTTATTTCTAGAGAAAATATTTTCAAAATTTTATTTCTATAGAAAATTTTGTCAAAATTTTATTTCTATAGAAAATTTTGTCAAAATTTTACTTCTTTACAAAATTTAGTCAAAATTTTATATCTATAGAAAACTTTATCAATTTTTTTTTCTAAAATAATTTTGCCAAAATTTTATTTCTGTAGAAAAAATTGTCAAAATTTTATTTCTATAGAAAATTTTCACAAAATTTAATTTCTATAGAAAATTTTGTCAAAATTTTATTTCTTTACAAAATTTAGTCAAAATTTTATATCTATAGAAAACTTTGTCAAAATTTCATTTTTATAGAAATATTTGTCAAAATTGTATTTCTGTAGAAAATTTAGAAAATTTTATACAAATTGTATTTTTATAGAAAATTTTGTCCCAATTTTATTTCTATAGAAAATTTTATTTCTATAGAAACGTTTATCCAAATGTTATTTCTATAGAAAATTTTGTCAAAATTTTATTTCTATAGAAAATTTAGAAGATTTTGTCAAATTTTTATTTATATAGAATTTTTTATCAAAATTTAATTTTATATAGAAAATTTTGTCAAAATTTTATTTTTAATAGAAAACTTTGTCAAAATTTTATTTCTATCGAAAATTTTGTCAAAAATATATTTCAATAGAAATGTCAAAATTTTATTTCTATAAAAAATGTTGTCACAATTTTATTTCTATAGAAAATTGTGCCACAATTTTATTTCTATAGAAAAATTTTCAAAATTTTATTTCTATAGAAAATTTTGTAAAAATTTTATTTCTTTAGAAAATTTAGTCAACATTTTATTTCTATCGAAAATTTTGTCAAAATTATATTTCAATAGAAAATTTTATCGTAATTGTATTTTTATAGAAAATTTTGTCAAAATTTTATTTCTATAGAAAATTTTATCAAGATTTTATTTCTATAAAAATTTTGCCACAATTTTATTTTTGTAGAAAATTTTGCTACAATTTTATTTCTATAGAAAAAATTGTCAATTTTTTTTTCTATAGAAAATTATCACAAAATTTTATTTCTATAGAAAATGTTGTCAAAATTTTATATCTACCACATAGAAAATTTTGTCAAAAATTTTTTTCTATAGAAAAATTTGTCAAAACTGCATTTCTGTAGAAAATTTAGAAAATTTTATACAAATAGTATTTTTATAGAAAATTTTGTCCCAATTTTATTTCTATAGAACATTTTCTGAAAATTTAGTTTCTATAGAAATGTGTATCCAAATTTTATTTTTATAGAAAACTTTGTTAAACCTTTATTTCTATAGAAAATTTTGTAAAAATTTTAGTTCTATTGAAATTTTATAATTTTATTTCTATAGAAACATTTTATTATACCCATCACCGTAGAATAGTTATGGGGGTATAATAAGTTTGTCATTCCGTTTGTAACACATCGAAATATCGATTACCGACTATATAAAGTATATATGTATTCTTCATTAGGGAGAAATTCTAAAACGATATAAGAATGTCCGTCTGTCTGGCTGTTACAGCCTTCAATAATGGAGCTATCGTCCTGAAATTTGGCACAGATTCGTGTTTTGTTTGCAGGCAGGTTCGAGGTTCAAGTTCGAAGACAGGCTACATCGGTTCAAGTTTTGATATGTTTTATTAAGCCGTAGTTTTTATCGAATTTTCCTGAAATTGGAAATCTAGAGGTATTTTAGGACCATCAAAAAAGGTACTGAAAATGGTGCCTATCGATCCATGTTTTGGTATAGCCCCCATATAGACCGATTTCCCGATTTTGCTTGTTGGGCGTCTAGAAATTATTTTTTTCTATTCGTTGTGCCTGAAATTGAAAATCTAGAGGTATTTTAGGACCAAATATTTGTGTGTCGAAAATGGGGTGTATCGGTTATGTTTTGGTATGTACCCCATATAGATCGATCTACCGATTTTACTTCTTGGGCATCTAACAACAGTATTTTCTATCCGATTTACTTGAAATTTAAAATCTAGAGGTATTTTGGGACTATAAAGGGGTGTGTCTAAAATGGTCCGTATCAGACCAAGTTTTTGTATAGCCCCCATATGAACCGATCTCCCGATTTTACTGCATGGGCTTCTAGAAACTGTATTTACTATCCGATTTGCCTGAAATTTGAAATACAGAGGTATTTTATGACCACAAATAGGTGCGCAGATAGTGGGGTGTATGGTCCATGTTTTGGTGTAGCCCCCATATAGACCGATCTCCCAAATTTACTTTTTGGGCTTCTACAACCAGAGTTTTTATCCAATTTGCCAGCAATTAGATATCTAGAGGTATTTTAGGACCATAAAAAGCACCCATATAGACTGATCTTCCGATTTTATTTCTTGGGCTTCTTGAATTCGTAGCCTGAAATTGGAATTCTAGAGGTATTTGAGGAACATTAAGAGGTGTGTCGAAAATTGTGAGTATTGGTCCATGTTTTGGTATAGCGCCCATATAGACCTACCTCCCGAATTTATTTCTTGGACTGGAATATTTTGCAAAATCTACCAAAACATCAAGAATTCTACCAATCTACCTAACAGTAAAAAAATCTACAATTTTTGGTAGAATTCTACCAACTGTGGCAACCATGATCACACTACGTCGATATCGAAACTGAGGCCATACCAATTCTACTAGTCATCTTCTAGCCATGAGCAACTATCACTTGAAGCAAAAAGAAGCCGTCTGAAAACCAAATTCCTCACCAATACACAAGTATCCGATTATAAACGAAACGAATAACCTAGCAACGATTCATCGTAATGTCAACGAGATCTTTAAACGGCGAAGTATTCATTAACAAGCGACCATCAACGAACCAAACCGAAGTTCTCTTAACTACCGATCTTTAAAAAATTGAAATTCTCATCAACTATCGATCTGCAACAAACCGGCATTCTCATCAACGAAGCGAAGTTCTCATCGAGTACCACTCATTTAAAAGTTGTCTCCTAAAAAGTAAATAAATCTTCTTATTGAAAACCGTTGCCATGTTTGCCTCCAACGAACTTTGTTTGGTCCGAAAAATATATTTTGGACTACAAAAGAAAATTTAGTTGGTCTAAATTTTCGTTTCCGAGAAAAAAAAAATAATTTTTTGTGTGGACCAAATCCCGAACTTTTCACAAGCTTCTGAATTGGAAGACTATGTTAAACCAAACCTGGAGTCACGGATTTCCCAAGTCATCCCAATACAGCAACAAGGAGAAAATTTCGCGGAACAATAAATCGACTGTTTTCTAGGATAACCATTGCACCATGGGAGCCACCGTGGTGCAATGGTTAGCATGCCCGCTTTGCATATACAAGGTCGTGCGTTCGATTCCTGCTTCGACCGAATACCAAATAGTTTTTCAGCGGTGGATTATCCCACCTCAGTAATGCTGGTGACATTTCTGAGGGTTTCAAAGCTTCTCTAAGTGGTTTCACTGCAATGCGGACGCCGTTCGGACTCGCCAATAAAAAGGAGGTGCCTTGTCATTGAGCTTAACATGGAATCATGCAGTACTCAGTGATAAGAGAGAAGTTCACCAATGTGGTATCACCATGGACTGAATAGTCTAAGTGAGCCTGATACATCGGGCTGCCTCGTAACCTAACCTAACCTAGGATGTATAATCGAATCGATTCGTGTTTGCTCTTTATAGTCAATTTCAATTTACTTCTTTTAAACTTACCCGGTGATGGCAGGGCAACAGCTGTACCCAGTACCAACAATAACACTAAGCACTTTTTAAAGTCCATTTCGCTTGGCTTAGTTGTTGGCGAAACGTAATCCTTGACAATATCGACAATTTTTTCTCAGCACCCTAATAAGTCTATACCGATACCATGGATAAGCGTAGTTTTAACGAGACACTATCGATGAATGAATCTAAGAACTTTCTCTTATCTTTTTATATATTTTTGCAAAAAAATATTTGGAAAGCCTATTTCCTATTTTTGACCTACATTGAAAAAAATCAAAATTTCTAAAAAAAGATTTACTGGCATTTTAAATTTTTTTCTATTTCGAGAACTGTTTAGTAATTCAATATTAAATAGAAAAAAAAACTTCAAATAAAATTCAAATGAACCAAATTATTAATTCCAAAAAATTTGGAATAAATTTATAGTTGTAATGTAAAATTTACATATTTACAAATGTTAATGACGATTGAAAGACGTCATAGCTTGTCCAATAGTTGTTAGGTGTTTCTAGTCGATAGTGATAACCAGTAGAATCTTGTTCTTAATCCAGACAGTTGCTAAGACGGTTTCTTTATCATGTCATATGGGTCAAAGGTGTAAGATTTGTGTGTTTTCAATGAGTTCAGTTCGGTTTAAAGACACATTTTTGGGAATATTTCAATTACAAATGTAACGAAAGTAAAAATGGCAAATAATTTTATTTTTTTTTATATCCACAACTATAGGATGTTGGTATCGATTGAAATATCGATATCCGATTATGTAAACTATGTACATAACAGGTTGGCTGATAAGTCCCCGGTCTGACACACAGATGGCGTCGCTAGTATTAAATGCATATTATTTTTATATAGTACCAACCTTCAAATGATTCGTGTCAAAATTTGACGTCTGTAAGTCAATTAGTTTGTGAGATAGAGCGTCTTTTGTGAAGCAATTTTTGTTATTGTGAAAAAAAAAAATGGAAACAAGTATATACAGAAGTAAGTTCGGATGGGACGAATCTTAAATACCCACCACCATGAATCAAATAGTAGTGTAAACTTTGAGGGGGTTTGAGGACAGTTCATCCAGTACACTTCCCGAAGATAAATTTAAAGATTTTACCGATGAAGACTATATCAGATTCTGGATTTATAAGAACCATTTTTGTTTGAGTTTTAGAGGAATCATTAACATCTCTTGTAAATGTGCAAGAAAATTATAAAATAACGTCTTGATTTGAAATCTTAAATCTATAGATTTTCACCCGAGAAGTAAAATCTGGAAATTTTACATTGAGTTTCAATCAACTGATCATGAACAGTGCGCCTTCTATACCCTCAAGAAGTGAAGTCAGTTTATATGGAGGCATTACCAAATGGACCGATAAAAACTTAATCCGATACACGTTTTTGTGAGCCTAAAATACCAGAATATTTACAGTTTCAGGCAAATCGGATAAAAACTACGGTTTCTAGAAACCCAAGGAGTTAAATCGGGAGTTCGTTCTTATGGGGGCTATACTAAAATATGGACCGATACTCACCGTTTTCGGTACACCTCTTTATGGCCCGAAAATACCTCTAGATTTCGAATTTCAGGCAAATTGCATAAAAACTTCGGATTCTATAAGCCCAAAAAGTAAAATCGGGAGATCGGTCTATATGGGGGCTATACCAAAACATGGACCGATACTCACCATTTGTGGCACACCTCTTTATGGTCCTAAAATACCTATAAATTTTCAATTTCAGGCAAATTGTATATAAACTACGGATTCTATAAACCCAAGATGTAAAATCGGGAGATCGGTCTATATGGGGGCTATACCAAAACATGGAACGATATGGACTGTTTTCGGCACACCTTTTGATGGTCTTCAAGTACCTCTAGATTTTCAATTTCAGGCAAATTGGTTAAAAACTACGGTTTCTATAAACCCAAGACCCCAAATCGGGAGGTCGGTTTATATGGGTACCATACCAAAACATGGACCGATGCTCACCATTTTTACGGTACTATGGTACCTCTCGATTTCCAATTTCAGGTAATATGGATAAAAACTGCGGTTTCTATAAGCCCAAGAAGTAAAATCGGGAGATCGGTCTATATAGGGGCTATACACAAAATATGGACCGATACTCACCGTTTTTGGTACACCTCTTTATGACCCGCAAATACCACTGAATTTCCAATTTCAGGCAAATAGGATAAACACTTCGGATCTAGAAGCCAAGGAAGTAAAATCGGGAAATCTGTCTATATGGGGGCTATACCAAAATATGGACCGATACTCACCATTTTCAGCACACCTCTTTATGGTCCTAAAATACCTCTAGATTTCCAATTTCAGACAAATTGGATAAAAACTACGTTTTCTATAAGCCAAGAAGTAAAATCGGGAGGTCGTTTTATATGGGGGCTATACCAAAATATTGACCGATACTCACAATTTTTGGCACACATATTTGTGGTCCTACAATACCTCTAGATTTCCAATTTCAGGTAAATTGAATAAAAATTGCGGTTTCTATAAGCCCAAGAAATAAAATCGGGATATCGGTCTATATGGGGGCTACACCAAAACAGGGACCGATACTCACCATTTGTGGCACACCTCTTTATGGTCCTAAAATACCTATAAATTTCCAATTTCAGGCAAATTGTATATAAACTACGGATTCTATAAACCCAAGATGTAAAATCGGGAGATCGGTCAATATGGGGGCTATACCAAAACATGGAACGATATGGACTATTTTCGGCAAACCTTTTGATGGTCCTCAAGTACTTCTAGATTTTCAATTTCAGTCAAATTGGATAAAAACTACGGTTTCTATAAGCCCAAGAAGTAAAATCGGGAGGTCGTTTTATATGGGGGCTATACCAAAATATGGACCGATACTCACAATTTTTGGCACATGTATTTGTGGTCCTACAATACCTCTAGATTTCCAATTTCAGGTTAATTGAATAAAAATTGCGGTTTCTATAAGCCCAAGAAGTAAAATCGGGAGATCGGTCTATATGGGGGCTATACCGAAACATGAACCGATACTCACCATTTTTGGCACACCTCTTTATGGTCATAAAATACCTCTAGGTTTCAAATTTCAGGCAAATTGGATAAAAAATACGATCTCTATAAGGCCAAGACCCCAAATCGGGAGGTCGGTTTATATGGGGACTATAGCAAAACCTGGACCGATATAGCCCATCTTCGAACTTGACCGGCCTGCAGACAAAAGACGAGTTTGTGCAAAATTTCATCACGATTGCCTCATTATTGAAGACTGTAGCGTGATTACAACAGACAGACAGACGGACATCGTTATATCGTCTTAGAATTTCTCCCTGATCAAGAATATATATACTTTATATAGTCGGAAATCGATATTTCGATGTGTTACAAACGGAATGACAAACTTATTATACACCCGTCACCATTCTATGGTGGTGGGTATAAAAAGGAATTTCGTGTTTTGATAAAATACTGTTTTCTGAAGGGAAAAAATACGGTGGAAGCAAAAATTTGGCTTGATAATGAGTTTCCGGACTCTGCCCCAAGGAAATCAACAATACAATTATTGGTATGCAAAATTCAAACGTGGTGAAATGATCACGGAGGACGGTGAACGCAGTATACGCCCGAAAGAGGTGGTTACCGACGAAAACATCAAAAAACAAGTATATACGGCCGTAAGTTCGGCCAGGCCGAATCTTATGCACCCTCCACCATGGATTGCGTAGAAACTTCTACGAAAGACTGTCATCCACAAATTTCAACTCACATGGTTGTTAAATATCATATGCTACCACCACGTACCAAATTTCAACCAGATCGGATGAATTTTGCTTCTCCAAAGGCACCGGAGGTCAAATCTGGGGATCGGTTTATATGGGAACTATATATTGTTATGGACTGATAGGAACCAATTCCTGCATGGTTGTTGGATACCCTATACTAACATCACGTACCAAATTTCAACCGAATGGATTTGACCTCCGGTGCCTTTGCTTCTCCAAAAGGCACCGGAGGTCAAATCTGGGGATCGGTTTATATGGGAACTATATATTATTATCGACTGATAGGAACCAATTCCTGCATGGGTATTGGATACCCTATACTAACATCACGTTCCAAATTTCAACCGAATGGGAAGAATTTTGCTCTTCCAATGTGCTCCGGAGGTCAAATATGGGGATCGGTTTATATGGGGCCTATATATAATTATGGACCGATATCGACCAATTTTTTCATGGGTGTTTGAGGCCATATATTAACACCATGTATGGGGGCTATATATAATTATGGACCGATGTGAACCAATTTTTGCATGGTTGTTAGAGACCAAGCCAAATCGGGGGATCAATTTATATGGGGGCTATATATAATTATGGACCGATATGGACCAATTTTTGCATGGTTGTTAAAGACCATATACTAACACCATGTACCAAATTTCAGCCGGATCGGATGAAATTTGCTTCTCTTAGAGGCTCCGCAAGCCAAATCGGGGGATCGGTTTATATGGGGGCTATATATAATTATGGACCGATGTGGACCAATTTTTGCATGGTTGTTAGAGACCATATACTAACATCATGTACCAAATTTCAGCCGGATCGGATGAAATTTGCTTCTCTTAGAGGCTCCGCATGCCAAATCGGGAGATCGGTTTATATGGGGCCTATATATAATTATGGACCGATGTGGACCAATTTTTGCATGGTTGTTAGAGACCATATACTAACACCATGTACCAAATTTCAGCCGGATCGGATGAAATTTGCTTCTCTTAGAGTCTCCGCAAGCCAAATCGGGGGATCGGTTTATATGGGGGCTATATATAATTATGGACCGATGTGGACCAATTTTTGCATTGTTGTTAGAGACCATATACTAACATCATGTACCAAATTTCAGCCGGATCGGATGAAATTTGCTTCTCTTAGAGGCCTCGCAAGCCAAATTTGGTGGTCCGTTTATATGGGGACTATACGTAAAAGTAGACCGATATGGCCATTTGCAATACCGTCCGACCTACATCAATAACAACTACTTGTGCCAAGTTTCAAGTCGATAGCTTGTTTCGTTCGGAAGTTAGCGTGATTTCAACAGACGGACGGACGAACGGACATGCTCAGATCGACTCAGAATTTCACCACGAACCAGAATATATATACTTTATGGGGTCTTAGAGCAATATTTCGATGTGTTACAAACGGAATAACAAAGTTAATATACCCCCCATCCTATGGTGGAGGGTATAAAAATCCACAAAATGATTTTGAATGACCGTAAAATGAAGTTGATCGAGATAGCAGAGGCCTTAAAGTTATCAAAGGAACGTGTTGGTCATATCATTCATCAATATTTGGATATGCGAAAGCTCTGTGCAAAATGGGTGCCGCGCGAGCTCACATTTGACCAAAAACAACAACGTGTTGATGATTCTGAGCGGTGTTTGCAGCTGGTAACTCGTAATACACCAAACTTTTTCCGTCGATATGTGACAATGGATGAAACATGGCTCCATCACTACACTCCTGAGTCCAATCGACAGTCGGCTGAGTGGACAGCGACCGGTGAACCGTCTCCGAAGCTTGGAAAGACTCAAAAGTCCGCTGGCAAAGTAATGGACTCTGTTTTTTGGGATGCGCATGGAATAATTTTTATCGATTATCTTGAGAAGGGAAAAACCATCAACAGTGACTATTATATGGCGTTATTGGAGCGTTTGAAGGTCGAAATCGCGGAAAACGGCCCCATATGAAGTAGAAAAAAGTGTTGTTCCACCAAGACCACGCACCGTGCCACAAGTCATTGAGAACGATGGCAAAAATTTATGAATTGGGCTTCGAATTGCTTCCCCACCCACCGTATTCTCCAGATCTGGCCCCCTGCGACCTTTTCTTGTTCTCAGACTTCAAAAGGATGCTCGCAGGGAAAAATTAGGCTGCAATGAAGAGGTGAACGCCGGAACTGAGGCCTATTTTGAGGCAAAACCGAAGGAGTACTACCAAAATGGTGTCAAAAAATTGGAACGTCGTTATAATCGTTGTATCGCTCTTGAAGGGAACTATGTTGAATAATAAAAACATAAAAACAAATTTTGACAAAAAAATGTGTTTTTCTTTGTTAGACCGGGCCAACCTGTTATAACATGTAAGGAAAGTCTAAAGTCGGGCTGGAACGACCATAATATACCCCTACCATTTTGAAGATCTACATTTCGGTATCATTAGGTTAGGTTAGGTATTACGTTCCCATATACCTATATTTAAATATGACCCGCTTTGGACAAAAATATATTAGAATTTTACAAAATCTCTAGGCTTATAATGTAAAGTTAATCTAAACGGTGGTCATATGAGTCTAAATCGTGCGAACGATATATATGGGAGCTATATCTAAATCTGAACTGATTGCAACCAAATTTGCCATGCGTCAGAATGTTAATTCTACTCCCTGTGCTAAATCGGGGGGAAAGTTTGTCCTATGTGGTCATTTGAGTGTAAATCGGACGAAAGATATATATGGGAGCTATATCTAAATCTGAACCGATTTACCCCAAAATAAATAGGTTTCTATTCTAATCCTAAAAACATACTTATCCCAAATTTTATGTCGATTGGATTACCTAGACGTAGACTTTGATCACAAAAATGTATTCACACATAGAAGAACGGACAGACAGATGGACATGGCTAGATCGACTCAGTAATCCACCTTGATTATTATTGCCAAAGACACCATGTGTCTATCTCATCTCCTTCTGGGTATTGCAAACATATGTGCTAACTTATACCCTGTTCCACAGTGTGGCGCAGGGTATAAAACATCTTTCATAATTTAATTCGAATCACTTAACTATAAGGACAAAACGTTTTAATTGAAAATTTTATCGACTTTTGGAAAATTCTATGCAATATTCGAATTCGCATTTTAAGGGCCAGAAATATTTGGCTTCACGAAAATATATTTTCCAGTGTAATAGACCAAGCTTACCTTATTGTAAATATTGATTATTCATCTCTATTGCTCTGAGTTTACGCAAAGCAAATGTATAACGAAACCTCTATTCCCGCAAACTTTACAATCATATCGACCCACACCATCATATTTCACAGCCATGGCATTATGCCAAAAACAGCAATGAGTTGTAATTACAAATTTGGCGAACAAAGTGTTAGGAGACTGAATTCAGCAGGCCAGAACTGAGCTTTGGACAAAAACCATCCACACAGACTCAATGGCATTCATTCTCCGCAGCCAGGTAGATATTTTTATGACTCCCCAAAGAGGAAGTTTTTCATAGTTGCTGAAAATTGATAATTAAATGGTAATATGGGAATTTTTATAGTCTGCAATTAAGAAAGTTTTTTTTTTGTTCCTTCTAACTATGTTTGGGTTCGTGTTCGGAATTTGAATGTGATTTTTTGAGTAAAAGAGACGAGAATGACCGAGCTCATTGTCACATGGATATTTAAAGGATTTTTGTTTGTTTTGTAATAATTTTGTCTATTCTGTTTCATCTTTTTAAAGCCACCAACATAGGATGTTCGTAATCACGCCTGAAATTTGGCACAGATTCTTTATTTTTTGTTTGCAAGCTGGTCATTAAATAACATTAAAATTTAGAATCAGTTTAGGTTTGTTCAAAGTGGCTACCTTCCGCACAATTTATGGCCTTCAACCGGCCAAATATAAAGAAATAGAATTTTGACAAAATTTTCTATAGAAATAAAAGTTTGACTACATTTTACAAAGATACAAAATTTAGACCAACTTTTCTATAGAAATAAAATTTTTACAAAATTTTCTATAGATCTAAAATTTTTACTAATTTTCTGTAGAAATAAAACTTTGACAAAACCTTCTATAGATATAAAATTTTGAAAAAATTTTCTATTGAAATAAAATTTTTACAAAATTTTTAACAGAAATATAATTTTTACAAAATTTTTTATAGATATAAAATTTTTATTAAATTTTCGGTAGAAATAAAATTTTTACAAAATTTTCTACAGATATACAATTTTTACTAAATTTTCGGTAGAAATAAAATTTTTACAAAATTTTCTATAGAAATAAAATATTTAAAAAATTTTTAACAGAAATAAAATTTTGACAAAATTTTCTATAGAAATAAAATGTTGACAAATTTTCTATAGAAATAAATTTTTTACAAAATTTTCTATAGAAATAAATTTTTTATCAAATTTTCTGTAGAAATAAAATTTTTACAAAATTTTCTATAGATATAAAATTTTTACTAATTTTCTGTAGAAATAAAATTTTGACAAATCTTTCTATAGATATAAAATTTTTATTAAATTTTCGGCAGAAATAAAATTTTTACAAAATTTTCTATAGATATACAATTTGTACTAAATTTTCGGTAGAAATAAAATTTTTACAAAATTTTCTATAGAAATAAAATGTTTACAAAATTTTTTACAAAAAATTAAATTTTCTGTAGAAATTAATACATTAATTAATTAAATTTTCTGTAGAAATAAAATTTTTACAAAATTTTCTTCATATATAAAATTTTTACTAAAATTTCGGTAGAAATAAAATTTTTACGAAAGTTTTTACAGAAATAAAATTTTTACAAAATTTTTACAGAAATAAAGTCTTTACAAAACTTTCTATAGAAACAAAATTTTTACAAAATTTTCTATAAAATTTTCTATAGATATAAAATTTTTACAAAATTTTCTATAAATATAAAGTTTTTACTAAATTTTCTGTAGAAATAAAATTTTTATAGAAGTTTTACAGAAATTCGTTTTGTTTGTTATTGTTGGCTTCTCTTCAATCGTTATTGTTGTTTTTTTGATCTCAGCTTAAAGCCATGCATTGACTAAACTACAAGTGTAGCTTAACCAACAGAGGAAAAGTATGCTTGTCAAATTTATTTGGGTAAAGCCCTATAGACTGCAAGATGGTTGGATGTACAGCTGTTTCGGAATTACCACATTCCTCATCAGCATCCTCTACTTGCAGCAAAACTATCAACCAATTATCAGAATAAATTCGGGTAATTCACAGAAATAAAATTTTGACAAAACTTTCTATAGAAATAACATTCTTACAAAATTTTCTATAGAAACAAAATGTTGACGAAATTTTCTATAGAAATAAAATTTTGACAAAATTTTCTATAGAAAGAAAATTTAGACAAAACTTTCTGTAGAAATAAAATTAGAAATACAATTTTGCACAAATTTTATATAGAATAAATAAAATAAAATGTTTAAAAAATTTTCTCTACAAATAAAATATTGCAAAAATTTTCTATACAAATAAAATTTACAAACCTTTTTTATAGAAATACAATTTTTCAAGAATTTTCTATAGAAATAAAAATTTGCAAAAATTTTCTATAGAAATAAAACTTTGCAAAAATTTTCTATAGATATAAAATTTTTACAAAAATTTCTGTAGAAATAAAATTTTTACAAAATTTTCTATAGAAATAAAATTATGCAAAAATTTTCTATATAAATAAAAATTTGGAAATATTTTCTAAATAAATAAATTTTTGACGAAATTATCTGTAGAAATAAAATTTTAACAATATTTTCTATAAATTCAATATCTGCAAAAATGTTAACTTTCGTGTTAGATCATACTATCAAAGTCCATTGTTAGAAAGTTCTCCCTGTTTGTAGAAGTAGTAGCTTTCCCTTGTTGGTTCAAGCTAAAATCGTTAAAACATTTTCAATTCGACACATGTACAATTCAAGGGATATTTATGCACTACTAGGACAATGGGAGAGATGATAATGCATAATATTGCATAGAACATTTCTTCCGAAAAGAAAACATTTCATTTTTTCATATTAACCACAAAATTTTTATCGAAACTTCAAAAGAATTTGGTAGATTTTGGGAATTTTTTTTTTTTCAAATTTTAGTAGATTATTTTTGGCACGAGTGGCACCATGGTTACAAGTCAAATGACGGTAACAAGTCAAATGACGGTAAGGACTAAGCGATTGCTTTGAAAAGTTTATGGATAAGGAAAAAATCTTTATATCATCAGAGAAATGTGTCTTCTAACATATGCTAAGAAAATTTAGCATAATTTTAAGGATATGAACTCTTGGGTCTCACGACAAAGTTTTTTTTTTAGTGTTGTGATGGGAATTAAAGATTGGATCTGACCGAACGCGCATACTTAATTCCTTAAAGCTTTAATTGCCAAATAGTCAGGCCAATCGGATAATTATTTCATTAGCAAAATATTACTCATCTTTATTATATCACCCAATTTAAACTTGGAGTCATATAATCCATATCATATTGTTTTCATTTCAAATTTCATTTTCTAATTCCGTGCAATGCAATATTTTAGAGCTAATATATGAAGAAGATTTTTAACAAAACAAGAATGCATGCATTCGATAAGCGGAAAGGGAGTATGTGTGGCATGAATAAAATGCAAATTTCCAATTCAACAAATCACAAAATATTTTAAAAAATATTGTCTAGAATTGAAACATACCAAAACGCTTTCACGTTGGGCGCCAGCAGTAGAGCAATGATGCAAGCCATCAATCAAATTCACTTTAACATTTCCTTTTCGTTTAATGAAAGCAAACATAAACTTGTTTAAGCCCTTTTTGAATAAAATATTTTTACAAGTTTTATACGATATCAAGCACAGCACAACATTGGTCTCTTCTGTATGGCCAAGTCCCCGGTAGTCATAAAAGTGTTCCATACAAAATGTTCAAATCCATTTTTGTTTTCTTTTTTTTAATTTCTATTTGTAACAATAAATGTCAGTCTGCTTCGCTTCGTTTCGTTTTTGTTTTTTTGTGTTTCCCTTTTACTGGAATGTTTATTTATTTTTACAGCAGGATTTTTCTGCTGAATCCATAGAGCTTTTGGTTTTGGTGGATTGGCTGCTCGACCTAAAAGGGATATTTCACTTTATTCGACACTAATTGAGTGGAATATAAAATGGAGTTTTGTAGTGTTTTGTTTTTTTTTCTTTTGCGGCGGAATAATCTTTTTCGTTATCCAACATGGTCAAGGATATTTATGAACAATGAAATGATTGGGCACCTGTGTCCATCTAGGATCGTTTAAGTCAGCCACACATTATTGGGCAATGATTTCGATTTAATGCCATGTCAACATAAAAATGAAAGAATGAGATCTTAATGGGTTTTTGAGGGATACAAAAAAAAATTATTTTCGCAAATAAAAGAATCTTTACTATTTATTGATATAAGAGTTATTCTGCATATTATCGCAGCAGGTATCTTTGGTGACATTTTGAAAGTGGTAGTTTGCATTGGCATACTTTAGATCCATTCGAGGTTGTCTTTTATATTTCGCCATTAAAGAACAAAAACAAAACAAAAAATTCTGTTCAACCGTGTGTTAAAGCGCACACAGAAAAAAAATCTGGTACAATCATGAAATTAATTGATCCAACCATTTTTTTTATTGAAATGTCTTCTCAATAACAGTTTTAATTGGACATAAAAAATTTCAATTAATTTCTTAATTGATTCAATTAAAAATAGTACTGATGTTGATTGCAAAATTTTCAATTGTTTTCTTAATTATATGATTAATTAATAAAAACTATTTTCAACCACTTTCTTAATTGACTTAGTTCCATTAAAAATATGATACATGGGGTTGCCACCTAACCTAACCTAACCTTCAATAAAAATTGATTGTTTCATGTAATTTTTTAATTAAAAATAGAAAATTTTCCTATAATTTTCGAACTGACTTAGTCGCCCGAGTTTCATAAAAAAGTTGTACCAAATTCATTGCAATCGTATTGAATCTGTTCAGAAACAATTTTTACTGTTTTGTTTACGTCGGAATAACTGGACACCTCAAACGTTGCCGTCTTACAAAGAAAGACTATCGCTTATCAAATTACCTACACTGAAAAGTAGACGTACCATGCTGAATATCTTTTTTACGGTTGATGTAATTAACGGAAGATTTAAATCTGATTTCCTTATTAACAGCATATCGTTCAATGTACCGTTTAGACCTACCCGTAACTTTGAACTGCTTCACATTGAATACTTTCGAACGAACTTTGAAAACAACGATCCACTTCGCCGTCTTTGTAACGAATTCAATAAATTTTATCATTATCTTGATTTGTCAGAGGAGAAATATAATATAAACAAGTAAGGAAAGTCTAAAGTCAGGCGGGGCAGACAATATTATATCCTGCACCACTTTGTAGATCTAAATTTTCGATACCATATCACATCCGTCAAATGTGTTGGGTGCTATATATAAAGGTTTGTCCCAAATACATACATTTAAATATCACTCGATCTGGACAGAATTTGATAGACTTCTACAAAATCTATAGACTCATAATTTAAGTCGGCTAATGCACTAGGGTAGAACACAATGTTAGTAAAAAATATGGGAAACATTTAAATCTGAAGCAATTTTAAGGAAACTTCGCAAAAGTTTATTTATGATTTATCGCTCGATATATATGTATTAGAAGTTTAGGAAAATTAGAGTCATTCTTAGAACTTTTCGACTAAGGAAACTGTTGGTATTTTGACCATTTTTGTCGAAATCAGAAAAACATATATATGGAAGCTATATCTAAATCTTAACCGACTTCACCCAAATTTGGCACGCATAGCTACAATGCTAATTCTACTCCCTGTGCAAAATTTCAACTAAATCGGAGTTAAAAATTGGCCTCTGTGGTCATATGAGTATAAATTGGACGAAAGATATATATGGGAGCTATATCTAAATCTGAACCGATTTCAATAAAATTTGGCACACTTGACTACACTACTATTTGTACTCCTAGTGCAAAATTTCAATCAAATTGGGGTAAAACTCTGGCTTCTGGGACCGTATTAGTCAATATCGGGCGAAAGATATATATGGGAGCTATATCTAAATCTGAACCGGTTTCAAGCAAATTTTGCACACTTGACTATACTACTAATTGTACTCCTAGTGCAAAATTTCAACCAAATTCGGCCAAAAATCTGGCTTCTGGGACCATATTAGTCCATATCGGGTGAAAGATATATATGGGCTCTATATCTAAAACTGAACCGATTTCTTCCAAAATCAATAGGGTTCTACTCTGACCCAAATTAGGAACATGTGCCAAATTTGAAGGCGATTGGACTTAAAGTGCAACCTAGACTTTGATCACAAAAATGTGTTCACAGACAGACGGACGGACGGCGGAGGGACATGGTTATATCGACGCAGGCACCCACCCTGAGCATTATTGCCAAAGACACCCTGAGTCTATCTCGTCTCCTTCTGGGTGTTACAAACATATGCACTAACTTATAATAGCCTGTTCCACAGTGTGGCGCAGGGTTTAAAAATCAGATAACATTTTTATTAAATACTTGATATATATATATATATATATATATATATATATATATATATATATATATATATATATATATATATATATATATATATATATATATATATATATATATATATATATATATATATATATATATATATATATATATATATATATATATATATATATATATATATATATATATATATATATATATATATATATATATATATATATATATATATATATATATATATATAAACCGATCCCCAGACTTGGCTTCATCCGATATGGTGTTAGCATATGGTCTCTACCAACCATGCAAAAATTGGTATATATATATATATATATATATATATATATATATATATATATATATATATATATATATATATATATATATATATATATATATATATATATATATATATATATATATATATATATATATATATATATATATATATATATATATATATATATATATATATATATATATATATATATATATATATATATATATATATATATATATATATATACACAGTCTTACACAAGTTTACACGACTTAAGAAATTGTATTTTCTTTAATTAATAAAATATAATAAAATATACATATATATGCTTTAGATTTTGTAAATTAATTTAAAAAACAAAGTATTTGTCAATTTTCAAGAAGATTTTTTTAGTCTGGATTATAAATAACAACAAGAAACATGTTTAGTTATAAGGTAAAAACCTCAAGGGTATGTAAACTTATGTGAGACTGTATATATATATATATATATATATATATATATATATATATATATATATATATATATATATATATATATATATATATATATATATATATATATATATATATATATATATATATATATATATATATATATATATATATATATATATATATATATATATATATATATATATATATATATATAGATATTCTGGGTCGTGGTGAAATTCTGATTCGATCTAAGCATGTCCGTCCGTCCGTCCGTCTGTTGAAATCACGCTAACTTCCGAACGAAACAAGGTATCGACTTGAAACTTGGCACAAGTTGTTGCTATTGTGTAGGTCGGATGGTATTGCAAATGGGCCATATCGGTCCACTTTTACGTATAGCCCCCATATAAACCGATCCCCAGATTTGGCTTGCGGAGCCTCTAAGAGAAGCAAGTTTCATCCGATACGGCTGAAATTTGGTACATAGTGTTAGCATATGATCTCTAACAATCATGCAAAAATTGGTCCACATCGGTTCATAATTATATATAGCCCCCATATAACCGATCTCAAGCCGAGATTTGGCTTGCAGACCCTCTAAGAGAAGCAAATTTCATCCGATCCGGCTGAAATTTGGTACATAGTGTTAGCATATGATCTCTAACAATCATGCAAAAATTGGTCCACATCGGTCCATAATTGTATATAGCCCCCTTGAGGTCATGGACTTATGAAAAATGCTGGTGTTGTTGTTTTTCATTACTTTTTTATAGAGATGGTGCTGTTCTCGGATATTTTGATACACCATCGGTGATCATCTTCAGCGAGATATTATATTTTACAAAGTTATGGACTTTCTCCTTACAAAGTTAGACATGAGCTCAGTAGACATGCAATCAGTAAAATTGTTCATTTAATTTTTTCTAAAATTTGGGTTACATTTTCTTTCTTGGTGGGTCCATTTGTGTTGGCTATACCTGATGCCAAGTATCGATATTTAAAAAAAAAAATCCTCGCCCCCGAGTGAGGTTAACTATTTTGAGGATTTTTGTCAATTGCCTGGCTTATGACACAAACCACTTTTTGAGATTTTGTTTTTCGTTAACAACTTGTCCCGAAACGGACAAGTAGTGTTCCATGAAGGATACTCAAGTCATCTTTTAACATCTGCTAGTGGGTTTTTAATGGCCACCAAAGTGAATGTCCCTATGTACATTCCACTTGTTCATGCTGTGGAAGATTATTCCATGCTAGAGACATAAAAGGACCGCATATGATTTCCTTTGAAATGCGTCTCTCCCAAATTTTTTGTTATTGGTCCGTCCAGCTTATGGTCCCAGTCATAAAAACTCATCGGATATTGTATGGGTCAGTGTTATACAATGACGTTCATAGCTGGATGCTACTCAATGGTGTTTAAAGCTGGCGTTTCACACACCATTATTTTTTTCGTTTTTACAAATTTTAAGCGTTTATTTATGAAATGTATCGGAGGGTGGGGAGGAGATAGCTACGCAGATAGTCGTTCCCTTTAACGCAAACACTCCTCGTTGCGACCATTAAATGTGGCCAGAACTTTATACGCTTGCATTGACGGAAGCCTTATGCAACAACAGCAACCATCCACTGGCCTATTCTATTTGCTGAGGCTTGTTTGGGAAATAAGCGATTTATGGCCGGATTTGTGGCTTATTTCGCTTTTTGCCTTTGTAAGAGCTGAATTCCTGATGGTAAAACCCCCCATGTATATATAACCTGAAAGCTTACCTTTTTGTTAGCCCCATTTTCGGTTTTGACCATCAGAGTTTGTTTTGTTTTAATCTTTTAGTACGGGAAATAACTAAAGGATATTTGAAAGGCTTAGTAATGGTAGGCCTTTCCTATAGAAATGAATTTTAAATAAAATTTCATATAGAAATAAAATTATGGCAGAATTTCCTATAGAAATGAAATTTTAGAAAATTTACTATATATATGGCACTTTGACTAAATTCCCTATAGAAATTAAATTTTGAAAAAATTTCTTATAAAAATTACATTTTGACAAAATTTCCTATAGAAATGAAATTTTGACAAAATTTCTTATAAAAATTAAATGTTGACAAAATTTTCTATAGAAATAAAATTTTGACAAAAATTTCCATAGAACCAAAATGTTGACAAAATTTTCTGTAGAAACGAAATTTTAACAAACTTTCCTATATAAATGAAGGGAGCCACTGTGGTGCAATGGTTAGCATGCCCGTCTTGCATACACAAGGTCGTGGGTTCAATTCCTGCTTCGACCGAACACCAAAAAGATTTTCAGCGGTGGATTATCCCACCTCAGTAATGCTGGTGACATTTCTGAGGGTTTCAAAGCTTCTCTAAGTGGTTTTACTGCAATGTGGAACGCCGTTTGGACTCGGTTATAAAAAGGAGGTCCCTTGTCATTGAGCTTAACATGGAATCGGGCAGCACTCAGTGATAAGAGAGAAGTTCACCAATGTGGTATCACAATGGACTGAATAGTCTAAGTGAGCCTGATACATCGGGCTGCCACCTAACCTAACCTAACCTAACCTATATAAATGAAATTTTAACAAAATTTCCTATATAAATGATATTTTGACAAAATTTCATTTCTATATTCATATCGAAATTAAATTTTTGGGAAAAATTTCTATATAAATACAGTTTTGACAAAATTTCCCATAAAAATGAGATTTTGACAAATTTTTCCATAAAAATGCAATTTTGACAAAATTTCCTATAGAAATGAAATTTTGACAAAATTTCCTATAGAAATGAAATTTTGATTAAATTTCCAATAGAACTGAAAGTTAGACAAAGTTTCCTATAGAACTGAAAGTTAGACAAAGTTTTCTATAGAAATGAAATTTTGACAAAATTTCCTATAGAAATGAAATTTTGACAAAATTTACTATAGAAATTAAATTTTGACAAAATTTCCTATAGATATAAAATTTTCACAAAATTTACTATAGAAAATAAATTTTGCCAAATTTCCTATAGAAATAAAATTTTCACAAAATTTCTTATAGAAATGAAATTTTCACAAAATTTCTTATAGAAATGAAATTTTTGCCAAATTTCCTATACAAATGAAAGTTAGACAAAGTTTTCAATAGAAATGAAGTTTTGACGCAATTTCGTACAAAAGTAAAAGTTTCACAGAATTTCTATAGGAAGAAATGAAATTTTGACAAAATTTCCCATAAAAGTAAAATTTTGACAAAATTTACTATAGAAATGAAATTTTGAAAAAATTTTCTATAGAACTAAAATATTGACAAAATGTCCTAGAGAAATGAAATTTGAAAAATATTTCATAGAGAAATAAAATTTAGAAAAATTTTCATAGAGAAATTAAGTTTTGACAAAATTTCCTATAAAAGTGAAATGTTCGCAAAATTTCCTATAGAAATGTGATTTTAACAAAATTTCTTGTAGAAATGGAATTTTCAAAAAATTTCCTATAGAAATGAAATTTTCAGAAAATTTCCTATAAAAATTAAATTTTCAGAAAATTTCCTATAAAAATTAAATTTTGACAAAATGTTCTATAAAAACAAAATTTTGACAAAATGTCCTATAAAAATGAAATTTTGACAAAATTTCCTATAAAAATTAAATTTTGACAAAATTTTCTATAGAAATGAAATTAAAAACAAAAAATCCTACAGAAATGATTTTATCGAAAATTTTCTATAGAAATAGGTTTTTGTCGAAAATTTTCTATAGAAATGAAATTTTGACAATATTCTATAAAAATATTTTTTGTTTTTAATTCCCTACAGAAGTGAAATTTTGACAAAATTTCCTATAAAAATTAAATTTTGACAAAATTTTCTATAGAAAGAAATTAAAAACAAAAAATCCTACAGAAATGATTTTGTCGAAAATTTTCTAGAGAAATAGGTTTTTGTCGAAAATTTTCTATAGAAATGAAATTTTGACAAAATATTCTATAAAAATATTTTTTGTTTTTAATTCCCTACAGAAGTGAAATTTTGACAAAATTTAGAAATGAAATTTTCGAAAAAATTAGAAATGAATTTTTGAAAAAATTTCTTATAGAAATGAAATTTTCAGAAAATTCCCTATAGAAATGAAATTGTGACAAAATTTCTTATAGAAATTACATTTTCAGAAAATTCCCTATAGAAATGGAATTTTCAGAAAATTTCCTATAAAAATGAAATTTTCAGAAAATTTCCTATAAAAATGAAATTTTCAGAAAATTTCCTATAAAAATGAAATTTTCAGAAAATTTCCTATAAAAATGAAATTTTCAGAAAATTTCCTATAAAAATGAAATTTTCAGAAAATTTCCTATAAAAATGAAATTTTCAGAAAATTTCCTATAAAAATGAAATTTTCGGAAAATTTCCTATAGAAATGAAATTTTGACACAATTTCCTATAAAAATCAAATTTTGACAAAATTTCTTATATAAATCAAATTTTGAAAAAATTTTCTATAGAAATGAAATTAAAAACAAAAAAATCCTACTGAAATGATTTTGTCAAAAAATTTTCTATAGAAATAGGATTTTGTCGTAAATTTTCTATACAAACGAAATTTGGTCAAAATTTCCTATAGAAATATTTTTTTGAATGAATGAAATTTTGTCAAAATATCTTATAGAAATGAAATTTTTGGCAAAAATTCCTATATAAATAAAATTTCGACAAAATTTCTTATATAAATAAAATTTTGACAAAATTTTCTATAGAAATGAAATTTTCACAAAATTTCTTATAGTAAATAAATTTTGACAAAATTTCTTATAAAAATGAAATTTTGACAAAATTTCCTATAAAAATGAAATTTTGACAAAATTTCATATAACAAGTATATACAGCAGTAAGTTCGGCCGGGCCGAATCTTAAATACCCACCACCATGAACCAAATAGTAGGGTTTCCTTTGAAATTTCAGGAGGGCTTGAGGACTTGAGGACACAACCCGAAGATAAATTTAAAGATTTCACCTATGAGGTCTATATCAGATTCTGGATTTATAAGAACCATTTTTGTTTGAGGTTTAGAGGAATCATTAACATCTCTTGTAAGTGTGCAAGAAAATTATAAAATAACGTCTTGATTTGAAATCTTAAATCTGTAGAAGTAAAATCTGGAAATTTTACATTGAGTTTCAAACAATTTTCATGATCAGTGCGCCTTCTACACCCTCAAGAAGTGAAGTCGGTCTATATGGAGGCATTACCAAATGGACCGATAAAAACTTAATCCGATACACGTTTTTGTGAGCCTAAAATACCAGAATATTTACAATTTCAGGCATATCAGATAAAAACTACGGTTTCTAGAAACCCAAGGAGTTAAATCGGGAGATCGTTCTTATGGGGGCTATACTAAAATATGGACCGATACTCACCATTTTTGGCACACCTCTTTGTGACCCGAAAATACGTCTAGATTTCCAATTTCAGGCAAAAAGGATAAAAACTTCGGATTCTAGAAGCCCAAGAAGTAAAATTGGGAAATCGGTCTATATGGGGGCTATACCAAAATATGGATCGATACTCACCATTTTCGGCACACCTCTTTATGGTCCTAAAATACCTCTAGATTTCCAATTTCAGACAAATTGGATAAAAACTACGGTTTCTATAAGCCCAAGACCCCAAATCGGGAGATCGGTCTATATGGGGGCTCTCCCAAAATATGGACCGATACTCACAATTTTTGGCACACGTAGTTGTGGTCCTACAATACCTCTAGATTTCCAATTTCAGGTAAATTGAATAAAAACTGCGGTTTCTATAAGCCCAAGAAGTAAAATCGGGAGATCGGTCTATATGGGGGCTATACCAAAATACGGACCGATACTCACAATTTTTGGCACACATATTTGTGGTCCTACAATACTTCTAGATTTCCAATTTCAGATAAATTGAATAAAAACTGCGGTTTCTATAAACCCAAGAAGTAAAATCGGGAGATCGGTCTATATGGGGGCTATACCAAAATATGGACCGATACTCACAATTTTTGGCACACGTATTTGTGGTCCTACAATACCTCTAGATTTCCAATTTCAGGTAAATTGAATAAAAACTGCGTTTTCTATAAGCCCAAGAAGTAAAATCGGGAGATCGGTCTATATGGGGGCTATACCAAAATATGGACCGATACTCACAATTTTTGGCACACGTATTTGTGGTCCTACAATACCTCTAGATTTCAAATTTCAGGTAAATTGAATAAAAACTGCGGTTTCTATAAGCCCAAGAAGTAAAATCGGGAGATCGGTCTATATGGGGGCTATACCAAAACGTGGACCGATACTCACCATTTTTGGCACATCTCTTTATGGGCATAAAATACCTCCAGATTTCAAATTTCAGGCAAATTGGATAAAAACTACGACTTCTATAAGCCCAAGACCCCAAATCGGGAGGTCGGTTTATATGGGGACTATATCAAAACCTGGACCGATATAGCCCATCTTCGAACTTGACCTGCCTGCAGACAAAAGACGAGCTTGTGCAAAATTTCAGCACGATTGCTTCATTATTGAAGTCTGTAGCGTGATTACAACAGACAGACAGACAGACAGACAGACAGACAGACAGACAGACAGACGGACAGACGGACATCGTTATATCGTCTTAGAATTTCTCCCTGATCAAGAATATATATACTTTATATAGTCGGAAATCGATATTTCGATGCGTTACAAACGGAATGACAAACTTATTATACCCCCGTCACCATTCTATGGTGGTGGGTATAAAAATGATATTTTGACAAAATATTCTATAGAAATGAAATTAAAAAAAATATTCCTGCAGGAATGATTTTGTCGAAAAATGTCTATAGAAATAGAATTTTGTCGTAAATTTTGTATAGAAATGAAATTTTGACAAAATTTCTTATATAAATTAAATTTTGACAAAATTTCTTATATAAATAAATTTTTGACAAAATTTTCTATAGAAATTAAATTTTGACGAAATTTCTTATAGAAATTAAATTTTGACAAAATTTCTTATAGGAAAAAAATTTTGACAAAATTTCTTATAGAAATGAAAATTTGGCAAAATTTCTTATAGAAATTAAATTTTGACAAAATTTCTTATAGGAATAAAATTTTGACAAAATTTCTTATAGAAATGAAATTTTGACAAAATTTCTTATAGAAATTAAATTTTGACAAAATTTCTTATAGGAATAAAATTTTGACAAAATTTCTTATAGAAATGAAAATTTGGCAAAATTTCTTATAGAAATTAAATTTTGACAAAATTTCTTATAGGAATAAAATTTTGACAAAACTTCTTATAGAAATGAAATTTTGACAAAATTTCTTATAGAAATTAAATTTTGACAAAATTTCTTATAGTAATAAAATTTTGACAAAATGTCTTATAGAAATGAAAATTTGGCAAAATTTCCTACAGAAATGTTGACAAAATGTAATATAAAAATTAAAATTTAAATAAATTTATTTATTTTGACAAAATTTGCTATAAAAATGAAATTTTGACAAAATTTCCTATCAAAATGAAATTTTGACAAAATTTCTTATATAAATGAAATTTTGACCAAATTTCCTATAGAAATGAAATTTTGACAAAATTTCCTATACAAATGAAACTTTGACAAAATTTCTTATAGAAATGAAATTGTGACAAAAATTCCCACAGAAATGAAATTTTGACAAAATTTTCTATAGATATGAAATTTTCAGAAAATGTTCTATAAAAATGAAATTTTCAGAAAATTTCCTTCAGAAATGAAATTTTGACAAAATTTTCTATAAAAACTAAATTTTGACAAAATTTTCTATAAAACCAAATTTTAGCAAAATTTCCTATACAAATGAAATTTTGACAAAATTTCCTATAAAAATGAAATTTTGACAAAATTTCCTATAAAAATGAAAATTTGACAAAATTTCCTATACAAATGAAATTTTGACAAAATTTTCTATAAAAATGAAATTTTGAAAAAATTTTTTATAGAAATGAAATTACGACAAAATTTTCTATAAAATTGAAATTTTGACAAAATTTCCCATAAATATTAAATTTTGTCAAAATTTCAATTAAAAACAAAAAATCCTACAGAAATGATTTTGTCGAAAATTTTCTATAGAAATAGGATTTTGCCGTAAATTTTCTACACAAATGAAATTTGTACAAAATTTTCTATAGAAATATATTTTTTTTAATGAATGAAATTTTGTCAAAATTTCTTATATAAATAAAATTTTTGGCAAAAATTCCTATATAAATAAAATTTTGACAAAATTTCTTATATAAATAAAATTTTGACAAAATTTTCTAAAGAAATGAAATTATCACAAAATTTCTTATAGAAATGAAATTTTGACAAAATTTCCTATAAAAAATTAAATACAATATTTCATATAAAAATGAAATTTTGACAAAATTTTGTATAGAAATAAAATTTAAAAAAATCCTACAGGAATGATTTTGTCGAAAAATGTCTATAGAAATAGAATTTTGTCGTAAATTTTCTATAGAAATGAAATTTTGACGAAATTTCTTATATAAATTAAATTTTGACAAAATTTCTTATATAGATTAAATTTTGACAAAATTTCCTATAGAAATGAAATTTTGACAAAATTTCCTATAGAAATGAAATTTTGACAAAATTTCCTATAGAAATGAAATTTTGACAAAATTTCCTATAGAAATGAAATTTTGACAAAATTTCTTATACAAATGAAATTTTGACAAAATTTCCTATAAAAATGAAATTTTGACAAAATTTCCTATAGAAATGAAATTTTGACAAAATTTCTTATACAAATGAAATTTTGACAAAATTTCCTATAAAAATGAAATTTTGACAAAATTTCCTATAAAAATGAAATTTTGACAATATTTCATTTAAAAATGATATTTTGACAAAATTTTCTATAGAAATGAAATTAAAAATAAATCCTACAGGAATGATTTTGTCGAAAAATGTCTATAGAAATAGAATTTTGTCGTAAATTTTCTATAGAAATGAAATTTTGACAAAATTTCTTATATAAATAAATTTTTGACAAAATTTCTTATATAAATAAATTGTTGACAAAATTTTCTATAGAAATGAAATTTTGACCAAATTTCTTATAGAAATTAAATTTTGACAAAATTTCCTATAGAAAGAAATTAAAAACAAAAAATCCTACAGAAATGATTTTGTCGAAAATTTTCTATAGAAATAGGTTTTTGTCGAAAATTTTCTATAGAAATGAAATTTTGACAAAATATTCTATAAAAATATTTTTTGTTTTTAATTCCCTACAGAAGTGAAATTTTGACAAAATTTAGAAATGAAATTTTGGAAAAAATTAGAAATGAATTTTTGAAAAAATTTCTTATAGAAATGAAATTTTCAGAAAATTCCCTATAGAAATGAAATTGTGACAAAATTTCTTATAGAAATTACATTTTCAGAAAATTCCCTAAAGAAATGGAATTTTCAGAAAATTTCCTATAAAAATGAAATTTTCAGAAAATGTCCTATAAAAATGAAATTTTCAGAAAATTTCCTATAAAAATGAAATTTTCAGAAAATTTCCTATAAAAATGAAATTTTCAGAAAATTTCCTATAAAAATGAAATTTTCAGAAAATTTCCTATAAAAATGAAATTTTCGGAAAATTTCCTTTAGAAATGAAATTTTGACAAAATTTCCTATAAAAATCAAATTTTGACAAAATTTCTTATATAAATCAAATTTTTAAAAAATTTTCTATAGAAATGAAATTAAAAACAAAAAAATCCTACTGAAATGATTTTGTCAAAAAATTTTCTATAGAAATAGGATTTTGTCGTAAATTTTCTATACAAACGAAATTTGGTCAAAATTTCCTATTGAAATATTTTTTTTTAATGAATGAAATTTTGTCAAAATATCTTATAGAAATGAAATTTTTGGCAAAAATTCCTATATAAATAAAATTTCGACAAAATTTCTTATATAAATAAAATTTTGACAAAATTTTCTATAGAAATGAAATTTTCACAAAATTTCTTATAGTAAATAAATTTTGACAAAATTTCTTATACAATTGAAATTTTGACAAAATTTTCTATAAAAATGAAATTTTGACAAAATTTCATATAAAAATGATATTTTGACAAAATTTTCTATAGAAATGAAATTAAAAAAAATATTCCTGCAGGAATGATTTTGTCGAAAAATGTCTATAGAAATAGAATTTTGTCGTAAATTTTGTATAGAAATGAAATTTTGACAAAATTTCTTATATAAATTAAATTTTGACAAAATTTCTTATATAAATAAATTTTTGACAAAATTTTCTATAGAAATGAAATTTTGACGAAATTTCTTATAGAAATTAAATTTTGACAAAATTTCTTATAGGAAAAAAGTTTTGACAAAATTTCTTATAGAAATGAAAATTTGGCAAAATTTCTTATAGAAATTAAATTTTGACAAAATTTCTTATAGGAATAAAATTTTGACAAAATTTCTTATAGAAATGAAATTTTGACAAAATTTCTTATAGAAATTAAATTTTGACAAAATTTCTTATAGGAATAAAATTTTGACAAAATTTCTTATAGAAATGAAAATTTGGCAAAATTTCTTATAGAAATTAAATTTTGACAAAATTTCTTATAGGAATAAAATTTTGACAAAACTTCTTATAGAAATGAAATTTTGACAAAATTTCTTATAGAAATTAAATTTTGACAAAATTTCTTATAGTAATAAAATTTTGACAAAATGTCTTATAGAAATGAAAATTTGGCAAAATTTCCTACAGAAATGTTGACAAAATGTAATATAAAAATTAAAATTTAAATAAATTTATTTATTTTGACAAAATTTGCTATAAAAATGAAATTTTGACAAAATTTCCTATCAAAATGAAATTTTGACAAAATTTCTTATATAAATGAAATTTTGACCAAATTTCCTATAGAAATGAAATTTTGACAAAATTTCCTATAGAAATGAAATTTTGACAAAATTTCCTATACAAATGAAACTTTGACAAAATTTCTTATAGAAATGAAATTGTGACAAAATTTCCTATAGATATGAAATTTTCAGAAAATGTTCTATAAAAATGAAATTTTCAGAAAATTTCCTTCAGAAATGAAATTTTGAAAAAATTTTCTATAAAAACTAAATTTTGACAAAATTTTCTATAAAACCAAATTTTAGCAAAATTTCCTATACAAATGAAATTTTGACAAAATTTCCTATAAAAATGAAATTTTGACAAAATTTCCTATAAAAATGAAAATTTGACAAAATTTCCTATACAAATGAAATTTTGACAAAATTTCCTATACAAATGAAATTTTGACAAAATTTTCTATAAAAATGAAATTTTGAAAAAATTTTTTATAGAAATGAAATTACGACAAAATTTTCTATAAAATTGAAATTTTGACAAAATTTCCCATAAAAATTAAATTTTGTCAAAATTTCAATTAAAAACAAAAAATCCTACAGAAATGATTTTGTCGAAAATTTTCTATAGAAATAGGATTTTGTCGTAAATTTTCTACACAAATGAAATTTGTACAAAATTTTCTATAGAAATATATTTTTTTTAATGAATGAAATTTTGTCAAAATTTCTTATATAAATAAAATTTTTGGCAAAAATTCCTATATAAATAAAATTTTGACAAAATTTCTTATATAAATAAAATTTTGACAAAATTTTCTAAAGAAATGAAATTATCACAAAATTTCTTATAGAAATTAAATTTTGACAAAATTTCTTATAGAAATGAAATTTTGACAAAATTTCCTATAAAAAATTAAATACAATATTTCATATAAAAATGAAATT
This sequence comes from Haematobia irritans, assembly GCF_050003625.1. NCBI lineage: Eukaryota > Metazoa > Arthropoda > Insecta > Diptera > Muscidae > Haematobia > Haematobia irritans. The sequence continues at coordinate 116,551,414 of NC_134399.1, read as the reverse complement.
TTGACAAAATTTTGTATAGAAATAAAATTTAAAAAATCCTACAGGAATGATTTTGTCGAAAAATGTCTATAGAAATAGAATTTTGTCGTAAATTTTCTATAGAAATGAAATTTTGACGAAATTTCTTATATAAATTAAATTTTGACAAAATTTCTTATATAGATTAAATTTTGACAAAATTTCCTATAGAAATGAAATTTTGACAAAATTTCCTGTAGAAATGAAATTTTGACAAAATTTCCTATAGAAATGAAATTTTGACAAAATTTCCTATAGAAATGAAATTTTGACAAAATTTCCTATAGAAATGAAATTTTGACAAAATTTCTTATACAAATGAAATTTTGACGAAATTTCCTATAAAAATGAAATTTTGACAAAATTTCCTATAAAAATGAAATTTTGACAATATTTCATTTAAAAATGATATTTTGACAAAATTTTCTATAGAAATGAAATTAAAAATAAATCCTACAGGAATGATTTTGTCGAAAAATGTCTATAGAAATAGAATTTTGTCGTAAATTTTCTATAGAAATGAAATTTTGACAAAATTTCTTATATAAATAAATTTTTGACAAAATTTCTTATATAAATAAATTGTTGACAAAATTTTCTATAGAAATGAAATTTTGACCAAATTTCTTATAGAAATTAAATTTTGACAAAATTTCCTACAGAAATGTTGACAAAATGTCCTATAAAAATTAAATTTTAAATAAATTTCTTGTCGAATTATATTATTGCTTCCAATTTATTAGGAAAATTTTAGGAAATGAAATTTTGACAAAATTTCTTATAGAAATTAAATTTTGACAAAATTTCTTATAGGAATAAAATTTTGACAAAATTTCTTATAGAAATGAAAATTTGGCAAAATTTCTTATAGAAATTAAATTTTGACAAAATTTCTTATAGGAATAAAATTTTGACAAAACTTCTTATAGAAATGAAATTTTGACAAAATTTCTTATAGAAATTAAATTTTGACAAAATTTCTTATAGTAATAAAATTTTGACAAAATGTCTTATAGAAATGAAAATTTGGCAAAATTTCCTACAGAAATGTTGACAAAATGTAATATAACAAGTATATACAGCAGTAAGTTCGGCCGGGCCGAATCTTAAATACCCACCACCATGAACCAAATATTAGGGTTTCCTTTGAAATTTCAGGAGGGCTTGAGGACTTGAGGACACTTCCCGAAGATAAATTTAAAGATTTCATCCATGAGGACTATATCAGATTCTGGATTTATAAGAACCATTTTTGTTTGAGTTTTAGAAGAATCATTAACATCACTTGTAAGTGTGCAAGAAAATTATAAAATAACGTCTTGATTTGAAATCTTAAATCTGTAGAAGTAAAATCTGGAAATTTTACATTGAGTTTCAAGCAATTTTCATCATCAGTGCGCCTTCTACACCCTCAAGAAGTGAAGTCGGTCTATATGGAGGCATTACCAAATGGACCTATAAAAACCTAATCCGATACACGTTTTTGTGAGCCTAAAATACCAGAATATTTACAATTTCAGGCAAATCAGATAAAAACTACGGTTTCTAGAAACCCAAGGAGTTAAATCGGGAGATCGTTCTTATGGGGGCTATACTAAAATATGGACCGATACTCACCGTTTTCGGCACACCTCTTTATGACCCGAAAATACCTCTAGATTTCCAATTTCAGGCAAATAGGATAAAAACTTCGGATTCTAGAAGCCCAAGAAGTAAAATCGGGAAATCGGTCTATATGGGGGCTATACCAAAATATGGACCGATCCTCACCATTTTCGGCACACTTCTTTATGGTCCTAAAATACCTCTAGATTTCCAATTTCAGACAAATTGGATAAAAAATAAGTTTTCTAGAAGCCCAAGACCCTAAATCGGGAGGTCGTATTATATGGGGAACATACCAAAACATGGACCGATACTCACAATTTTTGGCACGCGTATTTGTGGTCCTACAATACCTCTAGATTTCCAATTTCCGGTAAATTGAATAAAAACTGCGATTTCTATAAGCCAAAGAAGTGAAATCGGGAGATGGGTCTTTATGGGGGCTATACCAAAATATGGACCGATACTCACAATTTTTGGCACACGTATTTGTGGTCCTACAATACCTCTAGATTTCTATTTTCAGGTAAATTGAATAAAAACTGCGGTTTCTATAAGCCCAAGAAGTAAAATCGGGAGATCGGTTTATATGGGGGCTATACCAAAATATGGACCGATACTCACAGTTTTTGGCACACGTATTTGTGGTCCTACAATACCTCTAGATTTCCAATTTCAGGTAAATTGAATAAAAACTGCGGTTTCTATAAGCCCAAGAAGTAAAATCGGGAGATCGGTCTATATGGGGGCTATGCCAAAACGTGGACCGATACTCACCATTTTTGGCACACCTCTTTACGGTCACAAAATACCTCCAGATTTCAAATTGCAGGCAAATTGGATAAAAACTACGGTTTCTATAAGCCCAAGACCCCAAATCGGGAGGTCGGTTTATATGGGGACTATATCAAAACCTGGACCGATACAGTCCATCTTCGAACTTGACCTGCCTGCAGACAAAAGACGAGTTTGTGCAAAATTTCAGCACGATTGCTTCATTATTGAAGACTGTAGCGTGATTACAACAGACAGACAGACAGACAGACAGACAGACAGACAGACGGACAGACGGACATCGTTATATCGTCTTAGAATTTCTCCCTGATCAAGAATATATATACTTTATATAGTCGGAAATCGATATTTCGATGCGTTACAAACGGAATGACAAACTTATTATACCCCCGTCACCATTCTATGGTGGTGGGTATAAAAATTAAAATTTAAATAAATTTATTTATTTTGACAAAATTTGCTATAAAAATGAAATTTTGACAAAATTTCCTATCAAAATGAAATTTTGACAAAATTTCTTATATAAATGAAATTTTGACCAAATTTCCTATAGAAATGAAATTTTGACAAAATTTCCTATAGAAATGAAATTTTGACAAAATTTCCTATACAAATGAAACTTTGACAAAATTTCTTATAGAAATGAAATTGTGACAAAATTTCCCACAGAAATGAAATTTTGACAAAATTTCCTATAGATATGAAATTTTCAGAAAATGTTCTATAAAAATGAAATTTTCAGAAAATTTCCTTCAGAAATGAAATTTTGAAAAAATTTTCTATAAAAACTAAATTTTGACAAAATTTTCTATAAAACCAAATTTTAGCAAAATTTCCTATACAAATGAAATTTTGACAAAATTTCCTATAAAAATGAAATTTTGACAAAATTTCCTATAAAAATGAAAATTTGACAAAATTTCCTATACAAATGAAATTTTGACAAAATTTCCTATACAAATGAAATTTTGACAAAATTTTCTATAAAAATGAAATTTTGAAAAAATTTTTTATAGAAATGAAATTACGACAAAATTTTCTATAAAATTGAAATTTTGACAAAATTTCCCATAAAAATTAAATTTTGACAAAATTTCCCATAAAAATTAAATTTTGTCAAAATTTCAATTAAAAACAAAAAATCCTACAGAAATGATTTTGTCGAAAATTTTCTATAGAAATAGGATTTTGTCGTAAATTTTCTACACAAATGAAATTTGTACAAAATTTTCTATAGAAATATATTTTTTTTAATGAATGAAATTTTGTCAAAATTTCTTATATAAATAAAATTTTTGGCAAAAATTCCTATATAAATAAAATTTTGACAAAATTTCTTATATAAATAAAATTTTGACAAAATTTTCTAAAGAAATGAAATTATCACAAAATTTCTTATAGAAATTAAATTTTGACAAAATTTCTTATAGAAATGAAATTTTGACAAAATTTCCTATAAAAAATTAAATACAATATTTCATATAAAAATGAAATTTTGACAAAATTTTGTATAGAAATAAAATTTAAAAAAATCCAACAGGAATGATTTTGTCCAAAAATGTCTATAGAAATAGAATTTTGTCGTAAATTTTCTATAGAAATGAAATTTTGACGAAATTTCTTATATAAATTAAATTTTGACAAAATTTCTTATATAGATTAAATTTTGAAAAAATTTCCATAGAAATGAAATTTTGACAAAATTTCCTATAGAAATGAAATTTTGACAAAATTTCCTATAGAAATGAAATTTTGACAAAATTTCCTATAGAAATGAAATTTTGACAAAATTTCCTATAGAAATGAAATTTTGACAAAATTTCCTATAGAAATGAAATTTTGACAAAATTTCCTATAGAAATGAAATTTTGACAAAATTTCTTTCAGAAATGAAATTTTGACAAAATTTCTTATACAAATGAAATTTTGACAAAATTTCCTATAAAAATGATATTTTGACAATATTTCATATAAAAATGATATTTTGACAAAATTTTCTATAGAAATGAAATTAAAAAAAATCCTACAGGAATGATTTTGTCGAAAAATGTCTGTAGAAATAGAATTTTGTCGTAAATTTTCTATAGAAATGAAATTTTGACAAAATTTCTTATATAAATAAATTTTTGACAAAATTTCTTATATAAATAAATTGTTGACAAAATTTTCTATAGAAATGAAATTTTGACCAAATTTCTTATAGAAATTAAATTTTGACAAAATTTCCTACAGAAATATTGACAAAATGTCCTATAAAAATGAAAATCTAAATAAATTTCTTGCCGAATTATACTATTGCTTTCAATTTATTAGAAAAATTTTAGGAACACAATTTCGGTAGTTTATACTTTCAAAAATTTAGAGGACCAACTAATTCACGTATATTCTTAATTCCTATAGTCTCTTTCCTGAAATTTATAGGCAACATAGAAAGAGGACATGAAGTAATAGCAGTTAATATACCCCATATTTGGATACCTGAAAGATAAGGGGACCCGACTTTTTGGAGGATCAGCTTAAGGTAAGCCAGATTTGTCCTTATACCATTTTATGGCCTCTCTCGTAGAAGGCCTTAATACATTCACCTTTAAATTATTTAACATGTTGCGTTATCTGTTGATTGTTTTTGGCCACATTTGGTTGGGAATTCTTTCTGTTATTGCTCAGTACGTTTGTGCATATTTTCAGGAAGTGTCACACACACACCCGTACACATTTAGTATGGTGTTCAAAAAGATATAAAACTTTTTGCTTTATAAAAATCGAGTGTTTTTTTCTCTATGCTTTCTCATGCATTTTTGGGGAGGCGATATTAAATATTCATAAAAAGGGACTGCATAAAATTTTATGCGAAACTCTAAATGAAAATTAAGTACGAATTTTTATGGCTACCATTACTTAATCCTTCCAAAAATATGATAGCAAATATGTAACAGTCGTTAGGATGAGTTATGATCACCTATTAGACTATAGCAAATCGGTTTCGTTTGCCACAAAAAAAAAAACAAAAATAGAGAACCGCAAAACCATTTGCACAACTATTAGTTTTCAAATGTGTGAAATATAGGCGAATGCACACCGCATAAAGTAGCATGTGAAAAATAATTATAAAATTAAATCATTTAAAATTGAATTGATAAGCTGTTTCCCATTTTGTTTTTTTTATAATCAGTACTAATTTAAAACTTAACTTGAACTCTGAGTGTATTTGCCCCACCAATTTCTGAAGTATATTTTACCCTTTTTGTAATCAGCCTTACGCTAAACGTGATCCAAAATTTAAGATGATTAGAAAGACGAGAATTGCATTATGCAAGTTGAGTTAATTAAAGAAGTTTGGAGAATTGTTCTTGGAAAATTATTATTCCATTGTTACTAAGACTCTGGGGAAAATGGGGTAGGGGGTCACAAGCTGTGTATGAAGACACACTAGATTGATTTTGATGTGATCTGACAAAGATGATAAGAAAATTACAAAATCTGGCAAACACAGACAACTCCTCATCACCGCCATGATGAGGAATGGAGTCTATATGCTGCTGGAAATCAAGGTAGACAATTTAGTATGCCACAGTATTAACAACTCATCCTTTGAAAGATTTTGATCGAAGGACCATTCGAATATTAACAGAGTGTGATTGTAGACGCCTTGGTTTCCTCCGGCCCTAAGTGGTTATAAAATAGGTGGTTTCAAGATAATGCAATGGATATTGATGGTGGTGATGATGACGATGGTGATGATGGTCGTTATGACCATCATCGTCAACCAACTGATATCTGATGATTTTGGACCATAAACATGGTCTCTTACATAAGCAGATGGTGGCGTTTATTGCCATCTTTTTGGATGCATTGGTACCCAATCCCCCCTATCGAAGCCCAATGATGACATTGCTAACCATTGATGTAAATAAAAGATGATGTCTTCTCATAGATGCATTTCAAAATTGTGTAAATGGCATATACCCAATGACTGCAAATGTATCCATCTTCTCCATCAAAGCATGAGCGATATGAGGAGAAGATTACAAATTTTATGAGGCTACTGATGATGGTGGTGACCATGGCGTTTAGATTCGGCCGAATAAGGATAATGGTTGACCAGTAAATTTATTGGCTTACACAAACTCAACGCGTTTAGAAAAGATTTCAGTGAAGCACAGTGGGTTACAAACACTATTGCCACAAGTTTGAAAATATTTTCTACAGAAATAAAATTTTGACAAAGTTTTCTATAGAAATAAAAATTAAACAAAATTTTCTATAGAAACAAAATTTTGACAAAAATTTTCTATAGAAATAAAATTTTGACAAAATTTTCTATAGAAATAAAAATTTTGGCAAAATTTTCTATTGAAATAAAATGTTAACAAGATTTTCTACAGAAATAAAATTTTGAAAAAATTTCTATTTAAATAAAATTTTGACAAAATTTCGTATAGAAATACCATTTTGACAAAATTTTCTATAGAAATAAAATTTTTACAAAATTTTCTATGAAATAAAATGTTTACAAAATTTTCTATAGAAATAAAATTGTGACAAAATTTTATTTCTATAGAAACAAATTTTTGACAAGATTTTCTATAGAAATAAAATTTTGACAAAATTTTCTATAGGGATAAAATTGTGACTAAAATTTCTATTCAAATAAAATATTGACAAAACTTCCTATAGAAATACAATTTTGACAAAATTTTCTATAGAAATAAAATTTGTAAAAATCTATAAAATAAAATAAAATCTATAAAATAAAATGTTTACACAATTTTCTAAAGAAATAAAATTTTGACAAAAATTTTTATAGAAATAAAATGTTGACAAAATATTCTATAGAAATAAAATTTTGGCAAAATTTTCTATTAAAATAAAATGTTGACAAGATTTTCTATAGAATTAAAATTTTGACAACATTTTCTATAGGACAAAATTGTGACAACATTTTCTACAGAAATAAAATTTGGCACATTTTCTATAGAAATAACATTTTTACATAATTTTATGTAGAAATAAAATTTTGACAAAATTTTCTATAGAAATAAAATCTTGACAAAATTTTCAATTGCAATAAAATGTTGACAAGATTTTCTATAGAAATAAAATTTTAACAAATTTTCTATAGAAATAAAATTTTGACAAAATTTTCTATAAAAATAAAATTTTGACAAATTTTTCTATAGAAATAAAATTTTAACAAAATTTTCTATAAAAATAAAATTTTGACAAAATTTGCTATAGAAATAAAAATTTGCTATAGAATAATTTACTACAGAAATTAAATTTTGACAAACATTTTTATTGAAATAAAATGTTGACAAATTATTCTATAGAAATAAAATTTTGACAAAATTTTCTATTGAAATAAAATTTGGCACATTTTCTATAGAAATAACATTTTTACATAATTTTATATAGAAATAAACTTTTGACAAAATTTTCTATAGAAATATAATTTTGACAAAATTTTCTATAGTAATAAAATTTTGACAAAATTTTCTATTGGAATAAAATTTTGACAAAATTTTCTATTGGAATAAAATTTTGACAAAATTTTCTAATGGAATAAAATTTGGCACATTTTCTATAGAAATAAAATTTTGACAAAATTTTCTATTTAACTAAAATGTTGACAAAATTTTCTATAAAAATAAAATTTTGACAAAAGTTTCTAGAGAAATAAAATTTTGGCAAAATTTTCTAGAGAAATAAAATTTTGGAAAAAATTTCTAAAGAAATAAAATTGTGACAAAATTTTCTAAAGAAATATAATTTTGACAAAATTTTCTATAGAAATAAAATTTTGACCATATTTTCTATAGAAATAAAATTTTTACATAATTTTATATAGAAATAAAATTTTGACAAAAGTTTCTAGAGAAATAAAATTTTGACAAAATTTTCTAAAGAAATATAATTTTGACAAAATTTTCTATAGTAAGAAAATTTTGACAAAATTTTCTATTGGAATAAAATTTTGACAAAATTTTCTATTGGAATAAAATTTTGACAAAATTTTCTATTGGAATAAAATTTGGCACATTTTCTATAGAAATAAAATTTTCACAAAATTTTCTATTTAACTAAAATGTTGACAAAATTTTCTATAAAAATAAAATTTTGACAAAAGTTTCTAGAGAAATAAAATTTTGGCAAAATTTTCTAGAGAAATAAAATATTGGCAAAATTTTCTAAAGAAATAAAATTTTGACAAAATTTTCTAAAGAAATATAATTTTGACAAAATTTTCTACAGAAATAAAATTTGGACAACATTTTCTATAGAAATAAAATTTTTACATTATTTTATATAGAAATAAAATTTTGACAAAATTTTCTAGAGAAATAAAATTTTGACAAAATTTTCTTGAGAAATAAAATTTTGACAAAATTTTCTATTGAAATAAAATGTTGACAAAATTTTCTGTAGAAATAAAATTTTGACAAAATATTCTATTGAACTAAAATGTTGACGAAATTTTCTATTAAAATAAAATTTTAACAAAATTTTCTATTGAAATTTTGGCAAAATTTTCTATTAAAATAAAATGTTGACAAGATTTTCTATAGAAATAAAATTTTGAAATTTTCTATAGGAATAAAATTTTCTTCAGAAATAAAATTGTGACAACATTTACTACAGAAATAAAATTTTGACAAAATTTTCTACAGAAATAAAATTTTGACAAAATTTTCTATACAAATAAAATTTTGTCAAATTTTTCTATTGAAATAAAATGTTGACAAGTATATACGGCCGTAAGTTCGGCCAGGCCGAATATTATGTACCCTCCACAATGGATTGCATAGAAACTTGTACTAAAGACTGTCATTGACTTGAATTACTTGGGTTGCGGTAACACTTGCCGATGGCAAGGTATCTTAAAACACCGTATTCTCAATTGTAAGTTAGTCCATACGGGGTATATATTAAACAAAAAAGGCCCATTAAATACTTAAATAATTCAGTTTGACAAAATTTTCTATAGAAATAAAATTTTAACAAAATTTTCTATAGCAATAAAACTTTTTTTTATAGAACCTATATACCTATATCAATAACAACTACTTGTGCCAAGTTTCAAGTCGATAGCTTGTTTCGTTCGGAAGTTAACGTGATTTCAACAGATGGACGGACGGACGGACATTCTTAGATCGACCACGATACAGAGCATATATACTTTATGGGGTCTTAGAGCAATATTTCGATGTTTTACAAACGGAATGACAAAGTTAATATTACACCCATCCTATGGTGGACGGTATAACAAGATTTTCTATAGAAATAATTAAAATATATATAGAAATAATATATATATATAAAAAAATAAAAATATCGAAATAAAATTTTGACAAAATTTTCTACAGAAATAAAATTTTGACAAAATTGTCTATAGAAATAAAATTTTGACAAAATTTTCTAGAGATATAAAATTTTGACAAAATTTTCTACAGATATAAAATTTTGACAAAATTTTCTTGAGAAATAAAATTTTGACAAAATTTTCTGTAGAAATACAATTTTACCAAAATTTTCTGAAGAAATACAATTTTGACAATCGAAATAAAATTTAGACAAAATTTTCTATAGAAATAAAATTTTGACAAAATTTCCTATAGAAATAAAATTTTGACAAAATTTCCTATAGAAATAAAATTTTGACAATTTTGACAAAATTTCATAAAAATACAATTTTGACAAAATTTATTATAGAAATAAGTAAGGAAAGTCTAAAGTCGGGCGGGGCCGACTATATTATACCCTGCACCACTTTCTAGATCTAAATTTTCGATACCATATCACATCCGTCAAATGTGTTGGGGGCTATATATAAATGTTTGTCCCAAACACATACATTTGGACAGAATTTGATAGACTTTTACAAAATCTATAGACTCAAAATTTAAGTTGGCTAATGCAATAGGGTGGAACACAATTTTAGTAAAAAACAAGTAAGGAAAGTCTAAAGTCGGGCGGGGCCGACTATATTATACCCTGCACCACTTAGTAGATCTAAATTTTCGATACCATATCACATTCGTCAAACGTGTTGGGGGCTATATAGAAAGGTTTGTACCAAATACATACATTTAAATACCACTCGATCTGGACAGAATTTGATAGACTTCTACAAAATCTATAGACTCAAACTTTGTGTCGGCTAATGCACTAGGGTGGAACACAATGTTAGTACAAAAATAAATATGGGAAACATTTAAATCTGAAGCAATTTTAAGGAAACTTCGCAAAAGGTTATTTATGATTTATCGCTCGATATATATGTATTAGAAGTTTAGGAAAATTAGAGTCATTTTAACAGCTTTTCGACTAAGCAGTGGCGATTTTACAAGGGAAATGTTGGTATTTTGACCATTTTTGTCGAAATCAGAAAAACATATATATGGGAACTATATCTAAATCTGAATCGATTTCAACCAAATTTTGAACGCATAGCAACAATGCTAAATCTACTCCCTGTGCAAAATTTCAACTAAATCGGAGTTAAAAATTGGCCTCTGTGGTCATATGAGTGTAAATCGGGCGAAAGCTATATATGGGAGCTATATCTAAATCTGAACCGATTTCAACCAAATTTGGCACGCATAGCTACAATGCTAATTCTACTTCCTGTGCAAAAATTCAACTAAATCGGAGCAAAAAATTGGCCTCTATGGGCAAATGAGTGTAAATCGGGCGAAAGCTATATATGGGAGCTATATCTACATCTGAACCGATTTGGCTGATATTTTGCAAGTTTTTCGAGACTCATAAAATATTCGGATGTACGGAATTTGAGGAAGATCGGTTGATATACACGCCAATTATGACCAGATCGGTGAAAAATATATATGGCAGCTATATCTAAATCTGAACCGATTTTTTCCAAAATTAATAGGGATCGTCTTTGAGCCGAAACAGGACCCTATACCAAATTTTAGGACAATCGGACTAAAACTGCGAGCAGTACTTTGCACACAAAAATACATCAACAGACAGACAGACGGACAGACAGACAGACATCGCTAAATCGACTCAGAATTTAAAGCCGATACGTATACTAAAAGGTTGGTCTATGATTACTCCTTCTTGGCGTTACATACAAATGCACAAACTTATTATACCCTGTACCACAGTAGAGGTGAAGGTTATAATAAAATGTTTACAACATTTTCTATGAAATAAAATGGTGAACAAATTTTCTACAGGAATAAAATTTTGGACAAAATTTTTATTCAAATAAAGTTTTTAACAATATTTTTATTGAAATAAAATTTTGACAGAATTGTCTATAAAAACAAAATGTTGACAAAATTTCTATAGAAATAACATTTTGGCAAAATTTTCTATAGAAATAAAATTTTGACTAAATTTTCTATAGAAATAACATTTCGGCAAAATTTTCTATAGAAATAACATTTTGACAAAATTTTCTATACAAATAAAATTTTGACAAAATATTCTAAAGAAATAAAATGTTGACAAAATTTTCTATAGAAATAAAATTTTGACAAAATTTTCCATTGAAATAAAATTTTGACAAAAATTTCTATTGAAATAAAATTTTTACAAAATTTCCCATAGAACAAAAATTGAAAACCAAATCTCTATAGAAATACAATTGTGAAAATACTTTCTATATAAATGAAATGTTGACTACATTTTATTTAGAAATAAAATTTTGACAAAATTTTCAATAGAAATAAAATTTTATTTGTTGTTTTGATTTCAACTTAAAAACCATTGCGTTGACTAAACTACAAGAGTAGCTTAACCAACAGAGGAAAAGAATGTTTGTCAAATTTATTTGGGTAAAACCCTATAGAATGCAAGATGGTTGGATTCACGCACGTTTCGGAATTACCACATTCCTCTTCAGCATCCTCTACTTGCAGCAAAACTGTTAGCCAATTATCAGAATACATATGCACTGAAAAAAAAGCATACTCGGTTCCAAAGATTTTGTCTTTACTTTAAAAAAATTGGTATTGATTCCGAGCCAAAGAAGCGGAGAATACAAGTAAGGATACTTTTATGACAAAATTCTCTTTTAAATTTAGGTTTTGTGCACTTGCTTCTAGGAAGCAAATTTTAATTTTTCGCCTTTAAAAACGAGTTAACGGCCACTTTAATTTCCAAATTAGAACTCGACTTCCAGTAGAAATTATGCTATGTTTGAAGTAAAAAACTTCTTTAAAATAAAGTTTTGAAAAACATGTCCTATATTTGAACGATTTTTTGCTTTGTAGTCAAGATGCAAAAAGACAACAAATTTAAAGACAATTTCATTAAATTTAAAGAATTTTTCTGAATTATTAAAGTCAAGTTGGCCTTAGCCTATAAATTTTTTCTTTCATGTTAAGATACCCATTTTTATGTCAAATCACTTAATTATAAGGACGATACGACTTCATTTAAAAGTTTATCGACTTTTGGACAAGGAAAATAACTTTATTTTAGAGAAATGCGTCTTCTATGCTAAGCAAAATTTGTATTCGTATTTTAAAGACATGAAATCTTTGACCTCACGACAATAATTTTTTCAGTGTGGGTAGTTCACTAAACCCAAAGTGAACCACACTTGAACCTTCCAAAAATAGTTGACAAATTTTTTTTATAGAAATAAAATTTTGAGAAAATTTTCTGTAAAAAATTAGTTTTGACAAAGCATTTTTAGAAATAAAATTTTGACAAAATTTTTAATAGAAATAAAATTTTGATAAAATTTGGGATTTTTTAATTTGGTAGATATGAAGAAAAATGTTCTTAAAATTCTCGACGTAGTTCTGAGCATACTTGCCAAAGACTGAACTGTAGAAGTTGAACTGAAATTTAATTATAAAAACACAAAAAATCTGATTTCCCTTAATTTTGATCTAGCTGCACTGAAAAAAATATTGTCGTGAGGTCAAAGATTTCATATCTTTAAAATACGAATGCAAATTTTGCTTAGCATAAAAGACGCATTTCTTTAGTATAAAGTTTTTTCCCTTGACCAAAAGTCGATAAACTTTTCAATGAAGTCGTATTGTCCTTATAATTAAGTGATTTGATTTAAAAATGGATATCATAACATGAAAGAAAAAATGTTTGGGCTAAGGTCAACTAGATTTTAATAATTCAGAAAAAATCTTTAAATTTAATGAAATTGTCTTTAAATTTGTTGTCTTTTTGCATCTTGACTACAAAGCAAAAATCGTTCAAATATAGGACATGTTTTTCAACACTTTATTTTAAAGACGTTTTTACTTGAAACACAGCATAATTTCTACTGGAAGTCGAGTCTTAATTTGAAAAATAAAGTTGTCGTTATTTCGTTTTTAAAGGACTTTCATAGCATATGAAGAAAAAAAGGTGAAAAAGCGAAAAATTAAAATTTGCTTCCTAGAAGCAAGTAAACAAAACCCGAAAAAGAGAATTGTGTCTTAAAAGTATCCTTACTTGTATTCTCCGCTTCTTTGGCTCGGAATCAATACCAAAATTTTTAAATTAAAGACAAAATCTTTGGAACCGGGTATGCTTTTTTTCAGTGTGGTTAAACTTATTTTGAGAATAAATATTCATCCCAGTGTGAAGCGAGATGGTTACCAACAGATGACCATGAGTCTTTCTATCACTACAAAGTCTTAAGTGATCAATGGTATTGTCGTCTCGATTGTAGTACCAAAGAGCAATACTGCAATATGGATATTTACTCAAGTGATACAGAAACAAAAGAATGATGATTATTTACTCGAATGTCAGCAGTGGATTTATAACAAACTCTCTCACACACACACACATACCCATAACTAACTCAGTAAGATGAGAAACTAACTATATCATCCTCAAAGCATTTTAACAAATGATATTGGGCTGTGTCGTAATTCCTTTCTTCCTTCCCACCACCTTCTTTTGCACTTGAATGACTCGAGCAAGCTTCATTTGGATCATTGTTGTTTATGTTTGTCTTTGCTTTGCTTTGTGGTCATTGTCATCTAATCACAAAATTTCGTCAATATTAAGGCGTCCAATTGAGAGTTCTGTTGTCCATCATTGATCCTGTGCTAGTGTATGTGTTTGCTTATTTTGTGGTAAAATGTAGCCTTTTAGTCATTGGGTGTATGACAATATTCTATTGTCTTTTCTATTGCATACATTTAGGGGCCAATATAGGTTTGAGTGTAATTTTGTTGTCTACTGTGTGGTGCAAACAATTGCAGTGTTGTTGTTACAACTACACACACCCATACATTCACAAACACATACTCTATTTTGATTCGAGGACACAAACCATTTATGCGGTTTCTACAACAGTTTGGCCTTTGCAAACCACAAAAGTGTTTACATTGACTATTTCGCCTGCTGACCTTACTCGGCTTTTGGTTGAGGGCAAACGAAAATTCTTACGATATAATGAAAAATTTTTGTGTTTTGCAAATATCATTGCAAATACCATTGAATAAAATTTTTGGATGAATCGAAATTGTTGTGTGGTCTAGAAAATATATAAATATTTCAAGATTGATTACAGTATTAGAAGGAATGACATAAACAACTTTGGTAAAAAAAAAAAAAATTCGGCCGTGTTGAATGTTATACTCAAAAACAAGGGCACTAAAGCGTATTTAATTTTATTTTAGTTCATGGAAATTGTTATGTTTTGGTTAGCAATCTATGTCCTGATGAATGTCGAAGCCTTTTCTGTTGATCCGTTCTGGTCGTTTTTATACCCGCCGTCATAGAATGGAGGGTATAACTAACTTTGTCTTTCCGTTTGTAACACATCGAAATACACTGTGATGTAATATTAAACTTTTTCACTCCAAACAAAAAATCACTTATGCCTCCCGATAGTAGGAGGAAAGTATTTTTTCGCAAAATTAGCTGCCGTTCAATATTTATGGTCCTCAAAAGTCTTTTCGTCAAATTCGTTTTTTAGACCTTTTTTTTGAAATTTTCGTAAATCCATAGCTCGAAAAATGCTGTGATTTTCTTTCTTGCAGTCTTCAATAAAGTTGTTTGGGGCGATTATATTCTATCGCTACGTGCATAGATGATGCATTTCTCTGATATAAAGTTTTCCAAAAGCTTATAAACTTTTCAACGAAGTCGTTTTGTCTTCAAAGTTAAGTTACAACTGGGTGTTTTCACATAAAAGTAAATTTTGTTTGACTAAGGTCAATTTGACTTTAATAATTCTGAAAATTTTATTTCTACAGAAACTTTGTACATTTTTTTTTAATATAGAAAATTTTGTCAACATTTAATTTATATAAAAAAATTTGTGAAAATTTTATTTATTTAGAATTTTTTCAAGATTTTATTTCTCTAGACAATTTAGTCAAAATTTTATTTCTATAGAAAATTTTGTCAAAACTTTATTTATATGGAAAATTATACCACAATTTTATTTATGTGGAACATTTTGTCAAAATTTTTTTGCTTTAGAAAATTTTATCAAAATTTTATTTCTATTGAAAATTTTATTTCTATAGCTAATTTTTTCAAAATTTTAGATCTTTTAAAATTTGGCCAATATTTTATCTCTGTAGACGATTTTTTTCACATTTAATTTAATTAGAAGAGTTCGCCAAAATATTTTTCTATATGAAAATTTTATTTCTACAGAAAATTTTGTCAAAATATTATTTCTATAGAAAATTTTGTCAAAATTTTATTTCTATAGAAAATTTTGTCAAAATTTTATTTATATAGAAAATTTTGTCAAAATTTTTTTTATATAGAAAATTTTGTCAAAAATGCGTGCATAGATGACGCATTTCTCTGATATAAAGTTTTCCAAAAGTTTATAAACTTTGCAACGAAGCGGTTTTGTCTTCAAAGTTAAGTGATACGACAAACAACTGAGTGTCTTCACATAAAAGTAAATTTTGTTTGACTAAGGTCAACTTGACTTTAATAATTCTGAAAATTTTATTTCTAATGAAAATTTTGTCAAAATTTTATTTGTATAGAAAATTTTGTCAAAATGTTATTTCTGTAGAAAAATTTGTCAAAATTTTAATTCTTTAGAAAGTTTTGTCAAAATTATATTGCTAAAGAAAACTTTGTCAAAATTTTATTTCTGTAGAAAATTTTTTCAAAATTTTATTTCTGATGAATTTTTTTTTCAAAATGTTATTTCAAATGATTTTTTTTAAACAATGCAAAATTTTGTCAAAATTTTATTTCTAATGCATTTTTTCAAAATTTTATTTCTATAGACGATTTTGTCAAAATTTTATTGCTAAACAACATTTTGTTAAAATTTTATTTCTAACATATAGAAAGTTTTTCAGAATTTTATTTCTATGGAGAATTTTTCAAATCTTTTTATGTATGGAAAATATTGTCAAAATTTAATCTCTAAAGAAAATTTTGTCACAATTTTATTTCAATAGCAAAATTTTGTCAAAATTTTATTTCGTAGAAAAGTTTGACAAAATTTTACTTCTATAGAATATTTTATCAAAATTTTATTTCTATAGAAAATGTTATCAAAATTTTATTTCTTTATAAAATTTTGTTAAAATTTTATAGCTAACGAAAAATTTGTTGTTCTAAGGATTTTTTAAATTTCATTTTTATGGATAATTTTGTCAAAATGTTATTTCTAATGATTTTTTTTTTTTCAAAATTTTATTTCTAATGATTTTTTTTTTTTCAAACAATGGAAAATTTTGTCGAAATTTTATTTCCAATAAATATAGAAAATTTTGTTAAAATTTTATAGCTAACGAAAAATTTGTCGTTCTAAGGATTTTTTTAAATTTCATTTTTATGGAAAATTTCGTCAAAATTTTATTTCTATCGAAAATTTTTCAAAATTTTATTTCTAATGATTTTGTTTTTTAATGTTATTTCGAATGATTTTTTTTTTCAAAAAATGGAAAATTTTGTCGAAATTTTATTTCCAATGAATTTTTTCAAAATTCTATTCCTATAGAAAATTTTGTCAAAATTTTATTTATATAGAAAGTTTTTCAGAATTTTATTTCTATGGAGAGTTTTGTCAAAATTTTATTTGTATGGAAAATGTTGTCAAAATTTTTTTCTATAACAAATTTTGTCAAAATTTTATTTCTATAGAAAATTTTGTCAAAATTTTATTTCTGTAGCAAATTTTGTCACAATTTTATTTCTATGAAAGTTTGTCAAAATTTTATTTCTATATAAAAATTTGTCAAAATTTTATGTCTATTGAAATTGATTATAATTTTGTCAAAAATTTGTCTCTATAGAAAATTTTGTCAAAATTTTATTTCTATAGAAAATTTTGTCAAAATTTTATTTCTAATGATTTTTTTTTTAATTTTATTTCTATAGAATTTTTTGCTAAAATTTTATTTCTATAAAAAATGTTGTTAAAATTTTATTTCTATTGAAAATTTTATCAACATTTGTCAAAATAGAAATATAGAAAATGTTATAAAAATTTTATTTCTATAGAAATTTTTTTCAAAATTTTATTCCTATAGAAAATTTTTTCCAAATTTTACTTCTATAGAAAATTTTGTCAAAATTTTATTTCTATAGAAAATTTTGTCAAAATTTTATTTCTATTGAAATTGATTTTGATTTTGTCAAAATTTTATTTCTATTGAAATTGATTTTGATTTTGTCAAAATTTTATTTCTATAGAAAATTTAGTCAAAATTTTATTTCCATAGAAAATTTTGTAAACATTTTATTTCTAATGATTTTTTTCAAAATTTTGTTTCTATAGAAATGTTTGCTAAAATTTTATTTTTATAAAAAATTTTGTCAAAATTTTATTTCTATAGAAAATTTTGTCAGAATTTTATTTCTTAGAAAACTTTGTCAAAATATTATTTC
This sequence comes from Haematobia irritans, assembly GCF_050003625.1. NCBI lineage: Eukaryota > Metazoa > Arthropoda > Insecta > Diptera > Muscidae > Haematobia > Haematobia irritans. Next base: position 116,533,183 of record NC_134399.1, on the reverse strand, counting down.
TATAGAAAATTTTGTCAAAATTTGATTTTTTATAGAAAATTTTGTAAAAATTTTATTTGTATATAATTTTTTTTCAAAATTTTATCTCTATAGAAATTTTTTTCAAAATTTTATTTCTATAAAAAGTTTTGTCAGAATTTTATTTCTATAGAAAATTTGCTAATAGTTTACTTCTGTAGAAAATTTTGTCAAAATTTGATTTTTTATAGAAAAATTTGTAGAAATTTTATTTCAATAGATTTTTTTTTCAAAATTTCATTTCTTTAGAAAATTTTGTCAAAATTTTATTTCTATAGAAAATTTTGTCAAAATTTTATTTCTATGGAAAATTTTGTCAAAATTTTATTTCTATAGAAAATTTTGTCAAAATTTTATTTCTATAGAAAATTTTGTCAAAATTTTATTTCTATGGAAAATTTTGTCAAAATTTTATTTCTATAGAAAATTTTGTCAAAATTTTATTTCTATATAAAATTTTTTCAAATTTTTGTCAAGATGTTATTTCCATAGAAAGTTTGTCAAAATGTTATTTCTAACTATATAGAGGGTGGATAATTTTAAAGACAGTTGTTTTGTCATATTTTTTGTGCTCTATTCATTGCGTATGAATAGTATAGGGTGATATGTAGTCAGCCACTCACAATTGCAGACCTTTCGCACCTGTTTACGCTTGTTTCTCCTGAAATTGAAACCCGGTTTCAACTACACAACCGTATGATAACCTCTACTCCATTCTTTTCTTCTCTTACAAAATTAAGTTTTCAGATGCCTGCGTGTGCCATTATCATAGGGACTATCGCAGGTTAGGTTAGGTTAGGTTAGGTTATGTGGCAGCCCGATGTATCAGGCTCACTTAGACTATTCAGTCCATTGTGATACCACTAGGGACTATCGCAAATAACATGTTGGACAAATTCTAACTATCGTATGTCCCCATCATGACCGAACAGTTATCTGGTCACAATCAAGATATCAGTCCGTCTGTCCGTCCGTCCCTTCATCTATGTAACTCTTCTTCTTCTGCATAGTGTTCCTTTGACGTCAATCATTGACTTGTACTTATCAAGGCGACGCAAGATGATAATTGGAAAATATGTTGACTACAAGCCAAGAAGTATGGGAACCAGTCATGTGGTCTGGCCTCCAATTTGGGTGTGTCAGTGAAATATTTGGCGTAGAGTTTTTGGTTTTAATATCGATGGGATTATTATTGATGATGCATCCATCGCACAAACTGCATTCATTATCCTATTCTTCGATTGGTTTGCTGGGTTCTGCAATTGGGTGGGCAATTGTGTGGGCCTACGTATATCGATGTAGTTATCTTGGGTTTATTGATGTTGCTTTTATTGTTGTTGTTGCTTTTGTTGTTATTGTCCAGCTCAATTTTCAGTTAATTAGTATTTTGCGGTTTTTGTTTGTATTTACCCAACTGGCTAGAGGATTCCTGTGAATGATGCGATGACAAGGAGACTAACTATGTATGTATATGTGTGTGTGTGGTGGAGTGTATCTGGGTATACTGTTCGAAAATTGGTCTCTGGTTGGGCATAATTGCATATTGAAGGTTTTCACTGTTGAGAATTTATTAAGGTATCATTTATTTGCTTAAATTTAGGAGGGAACAGTGTTTGAAATTGCAAAAAATTGCGGAAATATTTTCAAATGTTTGTTGCACGTGTGAAAAATTCAAAAAGAAGAGATCGTCGTGATCGGAGTCGAATTTCGGGGGGCCCTAATTAGGGTGTCAAAAACCGATGTTACTGCGTGTGGGAATCCAAGTCAACCTAATCTTTGACTGAAGCTTTATGAGATGAACGATGAAGTGGTGGTGTAAAGGGAGTCGTTTCCATTATTCTTATATTTACTATAAGTTTAATAAATAAATAAATAAAAACAAGTATATACGGCCGTAAGTTCAGTCAGGCCGAAGCTTATGTACCCTCCACCATGGATTGCGCAGAAACTTCTTCTAAACACTGCCATCCACAATCGAATTACTTGAGTTGCGGTAACGCTTGCCGATAGCAAGGTATCTTCAAACCTCCTAACACCGTGTTCTAAATTCTAAGTAAGTCCATACGTGGTATATATTAAATTAAAAAAGACCGATTAAATACGTATATAATTCAGTTTGACAATTTTTTCTATAGAAGTAAAATTTTGAGAAAATAGAAAAATAGAAGAATTTTATTACTATAGAAAGTAATAAAATTTTAACAAAATTGTTTATAGAAATAAAGTTTTGACAAAATTTTCTATAGAAATAAAATTTTGACAAAATTTTCTATAGAAATAAAATGTTGAAAAAATTTTCTATAGAAAAAAAATGTTGAGAAAATTTTCCATAGAAATAAAGTTTTGACACAATTTTCTATAGACATAAAATTTTGACAAAATTTTCTATAGAAATAAAATTTTGACAAAATTTTCTATAGAAATAAAATTTTGACAAAATTTTCTATAGAAATAAAATTTTGACAAAATTTTCTATAGAAATAAAATTTTGACAAAATTTTCTCTAGAAATAAAATTTTGACAAAATTTTCTCTAGAAATAAAATTTTGGTAGATTATTTTTGCCTCGAGTGGCAACCATGATTATGAACCGATATGGACCAATTTTTGTGTGATTGGGGATCGGCTATATAACTATAGACCGATATGGCCCAATTTTGGTATGGTTGTTAACGGCCATATACTAACACTATGTTCCAAATGTCAACCGATCGGATGAAATTTGCTTCTCTTAGAGGCTCCGCAAGCCAAATCTGGGGATCGGTTTATATGGGGGCTATATATACTTATGTACCGATGTGGACCAATTTGAGCATGGTTGTTAGAGACTATACCTACACCATGTACCAAATTTCAGCAGGATCGGATGAATTTTGCTCCTCCAAGAGCCAAATCTGAGGGTCCGTTTATATGGGGGCTATACGTAAAAGTGGACCGATATGGCCCATTTGCAATACCATCCGACCTACATCAATAACAGCTACTTGTGCTAAGTTTCAAATCGATAGCTTGTTTCGTTTGGAAGTTAGCGTGATTTCAACAGACGGACGGACGGACATGCTTAGATCGACTCAGAATTTCACCACGACCCAGAATATATAAAATTTATGGGGTCTTAGAGCAATATTTCGATGTGTTACAAACGGAACGACAAAGTTAATATACCCCCCATCCTATGGTGGAGGGTATAAAAACAAAGAACTTTTATAATTGTTTGCGTACTTTAGTTTAATGAACTAAAAAAGAGAAATTTTGGAGAGAGAGAGAGAGAGAGAGAGAGAGCGCGTTTCACAAGATCCATATTTTCAACAAAAAAGCTCAAAGTTTATTTGTAAATTTCTCATAATTGAGTCCGTCCGTCCGTCTGTCTGTCTGTTCATGTATTTTTGTGCGCAAAGTACAGGTCGCAGTTTAAGACTGATCGTCCTCAAATTTGGCACAGGGTCGTTTTGGGGAACAAAGACGATCGCTATTGATTTTGGAACAAATCGGTTCAGATTTAGATATAGCTGTCATATATATTTATCCCCGATCTGGTTATAATTGGCGTGTTTATCAACCAATGTTCTTCAAATTCCGTACATCCGAATATTTTATCAGTCTCGAAAAACTTGCAAAATATTATCCAAATCGGTTCAGATTTAGATATAACTCCCATATATATCTTTCGTCCGATTTGCACTTATATGACCTCAAAAGCCAGAGTTTTGCCCTGACTTGCTTCAAATTTTGCACGAGAGGTATGTTTAGCGGTGGCGTTATGTATGCCAAATTTGGTTTAAATCGGATCAGATTTAGATATAGCTCCCATATATATCTTTCCTCCGAATTGCACTTATATGACCTCAAAAGCCAGAGTTTTGCCCTGACTTGCTTCAAATTTTGCACGAGAGGTATGTTTAGCGGTGGCGTTATGTGTGCCAAATTTGGTTAAAATCGGTTCAGATTTAGATATAGCTCCCATATATATCTTTCGTCCGATTTGAGCTTATATGGCCTTAAAAGCCAAAGTTTTGCTCTGACTTGCTTCAAATTTGCACATGGAGTACGTTTAATATATTAGTATCGGTAAGTGTGCCAAATTTGGTTGAAATCGGTTCAGGTTTGGATATAGCCCCCATATATATCTTTCGCCCGATTTATACTCATATGACCACGGGGGCCAAAGTTATACTCCCATTTACGTGAAATTTTGCAGAGATTGCAGAATTATTATTCCAACTATGCATGTCAAATTTAGTCAAAATAGGGTCAGATTATATATATAGCTCCTACATATACGTACACCAGAGTTGGGGAAATATGGTAGACTTTTTCATATTTTAGACCCATTTTCTATGGGATTTTCCTCCAACTGACTGGATAGTTTCCACAGAGAATATATTTAATATGATATTTAGGTGTGTCAAGTTTGTTCTAATTTGGTTCAGATTTAGATAAAGCCACCATATATTCGTTTTTCCAGTTTATACAAATATGGCCAAAATTCCCTGACTTTATACAGAATTCTGTGATGATTTCCCCATATCTTAGTCATATCCTATACACTGTAATGCCAGAATTTCCACAGAACGGTTGAGTTTTAAATAAGTCGCCCGACTTGACCAAATAATATATCACAATCCACACTTGACCACATATGTTGGCGAGATCTAACCAATATCCTTGTAAAATAGCCACTGATGAGTTGCAAAAATTGTAAATATTACTAAAATTGTCCTATATCTCGAATACATATATATCGCCTGATAAATCATAATAGCTCTTTTGTACAATTGCATTAAAATTTCTCTCGCTTCATATGTCCCATATTTTTATACCCTGCGCCACACTGTGGAACAGGGTATTATACGTTAGTGCATATGTTTGTAACACCCAGAAGGAGACGAGATAGACACATGGTGTCTTTGGCAATAATGCTCAGGGTGGGTCCCTGAGTCGATATAACCATGTCCGTCTGTCCGTCCGTCCGTCCGTCTGTCTGTGAACACATTTTTGTGATCAAAGTCTAGGTAGCAATTTAAGTCCAATCGCCTTCAAATTTGGCACATGTTCCTAATTTGGGTCAGAATAGAACCCTATTGATTTTGGAAGAAATCGGTTCAGATTTAGATATAGCTCTCATATATATCTTTCGCCCGATATGGACTTATATGGCCCCAGAAGCCAGAGTTTTACCCTATTTTGCTTGAAATTTTGCACCAAGAGAACAATAAGTACTATAGTCAGGTGTGCCAAAGTTGATTGAAATCGGTTCAGATTGAGATATAGCTCTCATATATATCTTTCGCCCGATATGGATTTAAATGGCCCTAAAAGCCAGAGTTTTAGCCCAATTTGGTTGAAATTTTGCACTAGGAGTACAATTAGTAGTGTAGTCAAGTGTGCTAAATTTTATTAAAATCGGTTCAGATTTAGATATAGCTCCCATATATATCTTTCGTCCGATTTGGACTTATATGGCCTCAAAAGCCAGAGTTTTTCGTGATTTGCTTCAAATTTTGCACAAGGGGTACGTTTAATGGTATCGTTATGTGTGCCAAATTTGGTTAAAATTGGTTCAGATTTAGATATAGCTCCCATATATATCTTGCGCCCGATTTGCACTTATATTGCCTCAAATGACAGAGTTTTGCCATAGTTTAAGACGATTTAAATTTTATTTCTAGAATTTTTGTAAAATTACAAAAAATTGTCTCCATTAAAAATATTTGTATCTAGAAATGCAAACCTTTATATTGCTCCCAGCAAATTTGAAGTAGTTGAGATGGTAACACAAATGTTTGTCTACATTGTGGTGAAGGGTATAGACTTTTCTTACTTGTTTTTTTATACCCTCCACCATAGGATGGGGGTATATTAACTTTGTCATCCCGTTTGTAACACATCGAAATATTGCTCTAAGACCCCATAAAGTATATATATTCTGGGTCGTGGTAAAATTCTGAGTCGATCTGAGCACGTCCGTCCGTCCGTCCATCCGTCTGTTGAAATCACGCTAACTTCCGAACGAAACAAGCTATCGACTTGAAACTTGGTACAAGTAGTTGTTATTGATGTAGGTCGGATGGTATTGCAAATGAGCCATATCGGTCCACGTTTACGTATAGCCCCCATATAAACTAACCCCCAAATTTGGCTTGCAGATCCTCCAAGAGAAGCAAATTTCATCCGATCCGGCTGAAATTTGGTACATGGTGTTAGTATATGGTCTCTAACAACCATGCAAAAATTGGTCCACATCGGTCCATAATTATATATAGCCCCCATATAAACCGATCCCCCGATTTGGCTTGCGGAGCCTCTAAGAGAAGCACATTACATCCGATACGGCTGAAATTTGGTACGTGGTGTTAGTATATGGTCTCTAACAGCCCCCCATGTAAACCGTTCCTAAACCGATCAGGTTGAAATTTGGTACGTGGTGAAATTTGGTACATTGCGCTAGTATATGACCGCTAACAACCATGCTAAAATTGGTCCATATCGGTCCGTATATATAGCCGATCCCCAAAAATAATCTATCAAAATTTTAGTTCTATAGAAAATTTTGTCAAAATTTTATTACTATACAAAATTTTGTCAGCATTTTATTTCTATAGAAAATTTTACCAAGTTTTATTTCTATAGTAAATTTTGTCAAAATTTTATTACTGTACAAAATTTGTCAAAATTTATTTCTTTTGTCAAAATTTAGTGCTATTGAAAGTTTTGTCAAAATTTTATTTCTATAGAAAATTTTGTCAAAATTTTATTTCTATGGAAAATTTTGTCAAAATTTTATTTAATTTTAATTCTATAGAAAATTTTGTCAAACTGAATTATAAACGTATTTAATTGGCCTTTTTTATTTTTGTTTAATATATACCCCGTATGGACTAACTTACAATTGAGAAGACGGTGTTACCGCAAGTGTTACCGCAGCCCAAATAATTCGATTGTGGATGACAGTCTTTAGTATAAGTTTCTATACAATTCATGGTGGAGGGTACATAATATTCGGCCTGGCCGAACTTAAGGCCGTATATACTTGTTTTACTCTAGAATATTTTTCCTTCCCAGTACGTGAAGTATTAATTTTCTCAAAGCAAAACATACCACCATATTTAAATCTTATTAAACTACTGTGGCCAATTTCGCACATATGCCGCTTAAAGATAACATTTTTTGTAAAATTTATGTATGTTTGTTGATATTATTTTCAATGGCGAAGAACAGTTTTCTCTGGCCATGCCATTGAGCAAGACAATCTACTACCAGTATCAAAAATTTCTCGCCTCCAAACGGGCGAAGAATCCAGAGGAATGAAATTCACTATTTATGGACTTAAAAATGTGAACATTTCTCACGTATTTCGGGTGTTTATTTACTTTTTATCTTTGTCCAAATAAAAATTCTGCAATGATTATGCTGATACTCGTATGATGGTGGTGGTGGTGGCCAGTTTGTATTCTACGGAGCCAATTCTGCTAAGAAAACAGCATAGCTTGTTGCTGTAAAGGTCAGCTTCAGTTTTGTGTTAATTCGATTTTAACACATTTCACACTTTATGGCTTGGAAAAGAATGGTGGCGAAGAAGGATTGGATTGGATTGGTTTATGGTCATCATTGCCCATTCCTGTTTATTTTAAATGAAATTGAAATTCTCCGCAGACTGATTTATATGGGTGAGAATTTATTGCCAAAAATGTGTGCGTTTTTTTCAAATTTAAGGAAAGGAAAAGTTTTATTGTATTTTTACTAGGTTGTGGAGTTGGGAAATAAAAAAGAATTGGTTACTTATCTTTGGGAAATGGGTGGGTAATTTATATTCTTTGTTTACTGGGTTTTATTTCGCTAATTAACTTGAAGCAAGAATTACACTTTGGTTTTGAGAGCAACGATGATTTGGGATATGGTTAGGTGGCCAATAAAAAGTACAGCCGAAATTATGGCTGGACGCAATCCTATGTGTCCATTACCAAGTAATGCTTACTTACAACTTCAATAAAAGGGATGATCCGAAACAGCAACCTATTACAATGGAGAGATGTACAATCTAGCTACTCCTCAATATTAATAGATTTAGTACTCAATTTTCTACGAGGGTTGCCTTTTATCTCGAGTAAACCTAGGATTACAATCTGCCAACCGACAGCTCTATCGTAATGCTTGTCATCTTTGAGGTTATACGTACTAATAACGTTTTGACATACGACCGCTTTTTATGTTGTTTGCAGCAACTCAAAAAAATGGAACTAAATTGCGAACATTTTACTGTGATTATTTTTTACAATTTTCGATGTGGATTAACTCAATGGCAATGAAACTCCGCAATGGACCAGTGTTTATCGATGGTATGGTGAATTCAATCGAAGTCATAGTTCACTCCATGACGAATTTCGTGGTCATCCAAAATCAGTTGTTGTCCGCAAACCATTGATACTGTGCCCCAACTGATATTTGCAGGATAGTCATATGAGCTAATTAAAATTTATAAAATTTATTAATAAAATTTTCTATAAGAATAAAATTTTGCCACATTTTTCTCCAGAAATAAAGTTTTGACACAATTTTCTATAGAAATAAAATTTTGACAAAATTTTCCATAGGAATACAATTTTGAAAATTTTTTGTATAGGAATAAAATTTTGACAAAATTTTCTCTAGGAATAAAATTTTGACAAAATTGTCATTGGAATAATATTTTTACAAATAAAATAATAATATAAAAATTTAACAACATTTTTTATAAAAAAAAAAATTTCAGGAATTAAATTTTGTAAACAACTTTTTAGGATTAAAATTTTGACAAAATTTTCTGTAGGAATAAAATTTTGGCAATATTTTCTCTGGGGATAAAATTTTGACAAAGTTTTCCATATGAATAAAATTTTGACAATGTTTTCCATAGTAATAAAATTTTGACAAAATGTTTTCTAGTAATAACATTTTGAAAAAATTTTCTATGGGTACAAAAGTTTGACAACAATTTTGTAAACAATTTTCTTAGGATTAAAATTTTTACAAAATTTTCTCAAGGAATAAAATTTGGACAACATTTTCCATAGAAATAAAATTTTGACAAACATTCTTATAGGAATAAAATTTTGACAAAATTTTCTATAGGAACAAAACTTCGACCACATTTTCAACAGGAATTAAATTTTGTAATTTTATCAGGATTAAAATTTTTACAAAATTTTCTCTAGGAATAAAATTTTGACAAAATTTTCTATGGGAATAAAATTTTGGCAAAATTTTCCATAGGAATACCATTTTGATAACAGTTTCTCTAGGAATAAAATTTTGACAAAAATTTCTCTAGGAATAAAATTTGACAACATTTTCTATAGGAATAAAATTTTTACAAAACTCTATATGGAATAAAATGTTGACAAAATATTCTCTGGGAAAACATTTTCGAAAAATTTTCCATAGAAATAAAGTTTTGACAAAAGCTTCTATAGAAATAAAATTTTGACAAAATTTTTATAGAAATAAAATTTTGACAAAATTTTCTATAGGAATAAAATTTTGACAACATTTTCTATAGAAATAAAATTTTGAAAAAAATTTTTATGGAAATAAAATTTTAACAAAATTTTCTATAGAAATAAAATTTTGACAAAATTTTGTAGAGAAATAAAATGTAGACAAAATTTTCTATAGAAATAAAATTTTGATAACATTTTCTTCAGGAATTAAATTTTGTAAACAACTTTTTAGGATTAAATTTTTTAAAAAAATTTCCGTAGGAATAAAATTTTTGCAATATTTTCTCTGGGGATACAAATTTGACAAAGTTTTCCATAGGAATAAAATTTTGACAAAATATTTTCTAGTAATAACATTTGGAACAAATTGTCTATAGGAACAAAAGATTGACGACATTTTCTACAGGAACTAAATTTTGTAAACAATTCTCTTAGGATTCAAATTTTTAAAAAAATTTTTTCAAGGAATAAAATTTTGACAAAATTTTCCATAGAAATAAAATTTTGACAACATTTTCTCTAGGAATAAAATTTTGACAAAAATTTCTCTAGGAATAAAATTTTGACAACATTTTCTTCAGGAATTAAATTTTGTAGACAACTTTTTAGGATTAAAATTTTGACAAAATTTTCTGTAGGAATAAAATTTAGGCAATATTTTCTCTGGGGATAAAATTTTGACAAAGTTTTCCATATGAATAAAATTTTGACAATGTTTTCCATAGTAATACAATTTTGACAAAATGTTTTCTAGTAATAACATTTGGAAAAAAAGTTCTATAGGAACAAAAGTTTGACAACATTTTCTACAGGAATTAAATTTTGTAAACAATTTTCTTAGAATTAAAATTTTTACAAAATTTTCTCAAGGAATAAAATTTTGACAAAATTTTCCATAGAAATAAAATTTTGACAACATTTTCTCTAGGAATAAAATTTTGACAAAAACTTCTCTAGGAATAAAATGTTGACAAAAATTTTTATAGGAATAAAATTGTGACAAAATTTTCTATAGGAACAAAACTTCGACCACATTAAACTTAAATTTTGTAAAAAATTTATCAGGATTAAAATTTTTACAAAATTTTCTCTAGGAATAAAATTTTGAAAAAATTTTCTATGGGAATAAAATTTTGGCAATGTTTTCCATTGGAATCAAATTTTGAAAACAATTTTCTCTCGAATTAAAATGTTGATAAAATTTTCTATAGGAATAAAATGTTGGAAAAAATTTCCATAGGAATACCATTTTGATAACATTTTCTCTAGGAATAAAATTTTGACAAAAATTTTTCTAGTAATAAAATTTGACAACATTTTCTATAGGAATAAAATTTTGACAAAACTCTATATGGAATAAAATTTTGACAAAATATTCTCTGGGAAAACATTTTCGAAAAATTTTGAATAGAAATAAAGTTTTGACAAAAGCTTCTATAGAAATAAAATTTTGACAAAATTTTTTATAGAAATAAACTTTTGACAAAATTTTCTATAGAAATAAAATTTTGAAAAAAATTTCTGTAGGAATAAAATTTTGGAAATATTTTCTCTGGGATAACATTTTGGAAATATTTTCTCTGGGGATAAAATTTTGACAAAGTTTTCCATAGGAATAAAATTTTTACAAAATATTTTCTAGTAATAACATTTTTAAAAAATTTTCTATAAGAACAAAAGTTTGACAACACTTTCTACAGGAATTAAATTTTGTAAACAATTTTCTTAGGATCAAAATTTTTACAAAATTTTCTGAAGGAATAAAATTTTGACAAAATTTTCCATAGAAATAAAATTTTGACAACATTTTCTCTAAGAATAAAATTTTGACAAAAATTTCTCTAGGAATAAAATTTTGACAAAAATTTTTATAGGAATAAAATTTTGACAAACTTTTCTATAGGAACAAAACTTCGACCACATTTTCAACAGAAATTAAATTTTGTAAAAAATTTTATCAGGATTAAAATTTTTAAAAAAATTTTCTCTAGGAATAAAATTTTGACAAAATTTTCTATGAGAATAAAATTTTGGCAAAATTTTCCATAGGAATACCATTTTGATAACATTTTCTCTAGGAATAAAATTTTGACAAAAATTTCTCTAGGAATAAAATTTGACAACATTTTCTATAGGAATAAAATTTTTACAAAACTCTATATGGAATAAAATTTTGACAAAATATTCTCTGGGAAAACATTTTCGAAAAATTTTGAATAGAAATAAAGTTTTGACAAAAGCTTCTATAGAAATAAAATTCTGACAAAATTTTTTATAGAAATAAACTTTTGACAAAATTTTCTATAGAAATAAAATTAAAAAAAAATTTTCAATAGAAATAAAATTTTGAAAAAAATTTCTGTAGGAATAAAATTTTGGAAATATTTTCTCTGGGATAACAGTTTGGAAATATTTTCTCCGGGGATAAAATTTTGACAAAGTTTTCCATAGGAATAAAATTTTTACAAAATATTTTCTAGTAATAACATTTTTAAAAAATTTTCTATAGGAACAAAAGTTTGACAACACTTTCTACAGGAATTAAATTTTATAAACAATTTTCTTAGGATTAAAATTTCTACAAAATTTTCTCGAGGAATAAAATTTTTACAAAATTTTCCATAGAAATAAAATTTTGACAACATTTTCTCTAAAAATAAAATTTTGACAAAAATTTCTCTAGGAATAAAATTTTGACAAACATTTTTATAGGAATAAAATTTTGACAAAATTTTCTATAGGAACAAAACTTCGACCACATTTTCAACAGAAATTAAATTTTGTAAAAAATTTTATCAGGATTAAAATTTTTAAAAAAATTTCTTTAGGAATAAAATTTTGACAAAATTTTCTATGAGAATAAAATTTGGCAAAATTTTCCATAGGAATACCATTTTGATAACATTTTCTCTAGGAATAAAATTTTGACAAAAATTTCTCTAGGAATAAAATTTGACAACATTTTCTATAGGAATAAAATTTTTACAAATCTCTATATGGAATAAAATGTTGACAAAATATTCTCTGAGAAAACATTTTCGAAAAATTTTCCATAGAAATAAAGTTTTGACAAAAGCTTCTATAGAAATAAAATTTTGACAAAATTTTTTATAGAAATAAACTTTTGACAAAATTTTCTATAGAAATAAAATTTTGAAAAAAATTTTTCAATAGAAATAAAATTTTGAAAAAAATTTCTGTAGGAATAAAATTTTGGAAATATTTTCTCTGGGGATAAAATTTTGGAAATATTTTCTCTGGGGATAAAATTTTGGAAATATTTTCTCTGGGGATACAATTTTGACAATGTTTTCCATAGGAATAAAATTTTTACAAAATGTTTTCTAGTAATAACATTTTGAAAAAATTTTCTATTTTTTTTTTTGTAAACAATTTTCTTAGGATTAAAATTTTTACAAAATTTTCTCACGGAATAAAATTTTGACAAAATTTTCCATAGAAATAAAATTTTGACATTTTCTCTAGGAATAAAATTTTGACAAAAATTTCTCTAGGAATAAAATTTTTATAGGAATAAAATTTTGACAAAATTTTCTATAGGAACAAAATTTCGACCACATTTTCAACAGGAATTAAATGTTGTAAAAAATTTTCTCAGAATTAAAATTTTAACAAATTTTTCTCTAGGAATAAAATTTTGACAAAATTTTCTTTGGTAATAAAATTTTGGCAATGTTTTCCATTGGAATCAAATTTTGAGAAAATTTTCTCTAGAATTAAAATTTTGATAAAATTTTCTATAGAAATAGAATTTTGGAAAAAATTTCCATATGAATACCATTTTGATAACATTTTCTCTAGGAATAAAATTTTGAAAAAAAATCTCTAGGAATAAAATTTGACAACATTTTCTATAGGAATAAAATTTTGTCAAAACTCTATATTGAATAAAATTTTGACAAAATATTCTCTGGGAAAACATTTTCGAAAAATTTTCTCTAGGAATAACATTTTGGCAAAAATTTTTTTAGGAATAATATTTTGACAAAATTTTTTATGGGAATAATATTTTGACAAAATTTTCTATAGCAACAAAATTTCGACCACATTCAAATCAACAGAAATTAAAGTTTGTAAAAAATTTCTCAGGATTAAAATTTTTACAAAATTTTCTACAGGAAAAAAAATTTCGACCACATTTTCAACAGGAATTAAATTTTGTAAAAAATTTTCTCAGAATTAAAATTTTTACAAAATTTGTTATAGCTAAAATTTTGACAACATTTTCTCTAGGAATAAAATTTTCATTGGAATAAAATTTTTAAAAATATTTTTTATAGGAAGACAATTTTGACAAAATTTTCTGCAGGAAAAAAATTTTGACTACAAAAATTTTGAACAGAAAAATTTTCTTAGGAATAGAATGTTTACAAAATTTTCTCTAGGAATAAAATTGGTAAAATTTTCTATGGGAATAAAATTTTGGCAATGTTTTCCATTGGTATCAAATTTTGAGAAAAAATTCTCTAGAATTAAAATTCTGATAAAATTTTCATAGGAATAAAATTTTGACAAAATGTTCCATAGGAATACCATTTTGATAACATAACAATATAGGAATAAAATTTATAAAAAAATTTTTTAGGGCTAAAATTTTTACAAAATTTTTTCTAGTAATACAATTTTGACAAAATTTTCCATAGAAGTAAAAAGTTGACAAAATTTTCTTAAGAATAAAATTAAAAAAAAAAAAATTTTTTTTGAAACAAACTTTTGACAAAATTTGTGGTCGGAATAAAATTTTGACAAAATTTTCTATAGCAATAAAATTTTGACAAAGTTTTCCATAAGAATACAATTTTGATAATATTTTCTATAGGAATATAATTTTGTCAAAATTTTCTAAAGAAATTAAATTTTGACAAAAATTTCATTTGGAATATAATCAAATCAAAATTTTCTATAGGAATAAAATTTTTACAAAATGTTGTTTAGGAATAAAATTTTTACAATAGGAATATTTTTTTTTTGCTATACTCTGCAAAAAATTTGGTAGTTGTTCCAAAGACAACTTTAAAAGAACTCGAAAAATGTCCTCCCAAAAATGTTCTTTATTTTAACTACACAGGGAGTTCTTTTAATTCTTTTAATTTTCGATAACTCCCTTTTTAATATTTTTAATGAGTAATTTTTTGTCTCAACAGATTACAAATTAATAAAATGGTACAAATTATTAAAATTTTGTCGAAAAAATGCTAAATCTAGTCTAGAAAATTTTTCGAAGTTTTGAAAATATATAAGGTCAATCGTTTCAGACAAAGATAAGTAATCATTAGAAATTATAAAAATTATTTTTTGACAAAATATTACAAAATTTTTTTAATTCACATGCAAAACACTGAATTCGAATTACACCTTAAGAAGTGATGCAAATTCAGTGCAACGACTATTGAAATGATGGACATCCGTCCTTTGATAAGCCCATATTAAATTCATCGCTTCTGCGGCAATTTTGCACTACTTCCGGATCCAAAAAGAACATTTTCACTACTTTTTTGGCGACGCGTTTTTTGTTAGGTAGGAATAAAATTTTGACAAAGTTTTCCGTAGGAATAAAATTTTGACAACATTTTCTCTTGGAATAAAATTTTGATACCATTTTCTATAGAAATGAAATTTTGACAAAATCTTCTATAGGAATAAAAATTTGATTTACATACAATTTGGACAAAATTTTCTTTACGAAAAATTTTTGACAACATAACAACATGGGAAATTTTTTTTAAAGGAAATTTTGACAAAATTTCTATAGAAATCAAAAACTGCAAAATAAGATTTTTTTATTTGGTAGTTGTTTTAGTAAAATTTTATGCAAATTTTAGTAGATTATTTTTGGATCGAGTAACAACCATGTTGATGCCTCCTCGTATATATCGACCAGAGAACTGCATCAGGTAGATCGCATCCATTCTCTGATAGCGACCATATAGCCAGAAAGTAATCGTCATGACCTTTCTCCTGAGTTCTATACAGAGAAACAGAGTCATGTTTCTTTATATCAATGCCTCGTAGTTAGTATTTGTCACTAGATATGTGCACATGTGCAATATTTTACTCACGACGGAAATATGTTACACACGTACAATATTGTTGGAAGGACTCGCCATCACCCACACTCACGAGAAAAAAATACGTACGTACGAAAAACTTTGAATGACTCATGACCATAACATAGAGGTTATGCGTACCCATAACGTTTTGACATAAGAGCGCATTTTGCGTTGATTGCAGCAATTCGAAAGATTCATCTCGTCCAAAAAATGGAATTAAATCGTGAACATTTTACTGTTGTTACTTTTTACAATGAACTTAATTAAATTTTTGGCGATGAAGCTCCGTCAAGTACCAGTGTTTATAGATGGTATGGTGAATTCGAATGACTTCTTTTTATTCCCGAGATGTCAACATTTTTTTCGACACCTGAAGAAGGGGTTAATGCCAATGGTTAACACAGTTCGTAGACTAAAACAAAAATTTCCTTGGATCCAAAGATTTGACCTTCCCTTAAGGATTTTGGTATTGATTCCGAGCCAAAAATGCGGCTTCTTTAAAATATTTGACAAAATTTTATACAGGAATACAATTTTGACAAAATTTTTATACGAATTAACTCTTGACACTATTTTCCATAGGAACTAAAATTTGCCAAAATGTTCTCTAGGAATAAAATGTTGACAAAATTGTCTATAGGAACAAAATTTTCTATAAGAATAACATTTTGACAAAATTTTCCATAGAAATAAAATGTTGACAACATTTTCTTAGGAATTAAATTTTTACAAAATTTTTTATAGAAACAAAATATCCTATCGAACTAAAATTTTTACAAAATTTTCTTAAGGAATAAATTTTGAAAAAAATTTCTATAGTAATAATATTTTGAGAAGATTTTCTCTCGGAATAAAATTTTTACAACATTCTCTATAGGAATAAAATTTCGACAACATTTTGTATAGGAGTAAAATTTTGACAAAATTTTTATAAGAATTAACTCTTGACATTTTTTACAGGAATTAAATAGGAATAAAATTTTTACAAAAAAATTTTATAGGACTAAAATTTTGAAAACATTTTCTGTAGGACAAAATTTTCTCTAGGAAGAAAATTGTGACAATCTATAGTAATAATACTTTGAGAAGATTTTCTCTAGGAATAAAATTTTTACAACATTCTCTATAGGAATAAAATTTCGACAAAGTTTTCCATAGGAATAAAATTTTGGAAAAATTTTCTCTAGGAATAAAATTTCGAAAACATTTTGTATAGGAGTCAAATTTTGACAAAATTTTTATAGGAATTAACTCTTGACATTTTGTATAGGAATTAAATAGAAATAAAATTTGTACAAAAAATTTTGAAAACATTTTCTGTAGGATAAAATTTTCTCTAGGAAGAAATTTGTGACAATCTATAGGATTAATATTTTGAGAAGATTTTCTCAAGGAATAAAATTTTTACAACATTCTCTATAGGAATAACATTTCGACAAAGTTTTCGATAGGAATAAAATGTTTACCAAATTTTCTCAGGAATAAAATTTCGACAAAATTTTCTATGGGAACAAAATTTTGACAAAATATTTATAGGAATTAACTCTTGACATTTTTTATAGGAATTAAATAGGAATAAAATTTTTACAAACAATTTTTATGGGACTAAAATTTTGAAAACATTTACTGTAGGACAAAATTTTCTCAAGGAAGAAAATAGTGACAATCTATAGAATTAATATTTTGAGAAGATTTTCTCTAGGAATAAAATTTTTACAACATTCTCTATAGGAATAAAATTTTGACCAAATTTTCTCTAGGAATAAAATTTCGACAACGTTTTCTATAGGAACTAAATTTTGACAAAATTTTCTATAGAAACAAAATTTTGACAAAATTTTCTATAGGAATGAAATTTTGACAACGTTTTCTATAGAAACTAAATTTTGACAAAATTTTCTTTAGGAATAAAATTTTGACAAAGTATTTCATAGAAATACAATTTTCACAACATTTTCTATACAAAAAAAAAAAAAAAAATTTTTACAAAATTTTCTATAGGAATAAAATATTGACTAAGCTTTCTATGGAAATACAATTTTGTTAGGAAGAAATTTTTGATAAAAAAAAATTTTGATAGGACTAAAATTTTGATAAAATTTTTACAAAGAATTTTTGGAGGATTAAAATTTTGACATTTTCTATGGGAATACAATTTTTACGAAATTTTTTATAGGAATAAAATTTTGACAAAATTGTCTATAGGAATAACAGTTTTAAAAAATTTTCTTTAGGAATAAAATTTTTACATAATTCTCTATAGTATTAAAATTTTGACAAAGCTTTGTATAAAAGTACAAGTTTGTCAAAAATTTCTTAGGAATAAAATTTAATTTAAAACAAGTAAGTAAAGTAGAAAGTCGGGCAGGGCCGACTATATCATACACGCAAAAAAATAATTCTTTCCTCCCAAACGAATTTTAGACAAACAAAGTTCGTTTCTCATTTGCTTTTCGCTGTAAGGATGTGTATTTGGGAGAAAAGTATATACTTTTTGTGATAAACGTTTATTCTTTTCCAGGATGTAAAAACAATTTCATAAGGACAAACTCAAAAAAAAAAAATTGCATTTCCTTCTAATTGCATTTTCCCTCACATCTTTCTCACATCCATGATGTTTTTTTAGTTCTTAACGCCTTTTCCTGTAATACCAACAATGTAGAAGAAATTATACGATTTTATAAATTTTAAAATTTTTTTTACCTTTCGCCTGGACGGAGAATCGAACCGCGGACCATGCACTTTGTAAGCCAACACACTAACCACTGACCTATGTACCTGTTATGGGCATTAATAGATAAATATCCATATAAGTTATATTTATATAGCATAGCTTGCGGCGCCCACGAACCGAATAAACAAAGTTTATTTAAGAGAAACAAACATTTAGTTTGGCACCGTGGTGCAGTGGTTGCTACGTCCGACTTGCATGCCAAGGGTCGTGGGTTCGATCCCTGCTTCGACCAAAGTTTTTTTTTTTTCTTTACATATATTCCAGATATGTTCGGAATATTCCGAACAAATGTTCAACATTACATTGTAGTATATTAAATTTTGAACTGTAAAATGTGTCTTATTAAAGTCCTAAAGTCAGAAAAGAACAGTGTTTGATATAAACGAAATGGACTGTATTGTTGTTTCAAAAATAACTTTTTTTATTGAAAAAATAAAAATTTTGTAACAAACGAATTTTTTTGGTGATAAAAGTTTAAAATTTTCGAAGCAATTCAAAAAACTCTAACAAAAGAAAAACGTTTTCGGTACACGTTTTCCAAACGTTTTTTTTTTTTTTCTTTGCGTGTACCCTAAAACACCATTACAGAATTAGTAATCATAAGCATTTGTGGGGTAACATATAGGTCTGGGAGATAAACCGCAGTTGCATATTTAAGAAAATTAAGGGGTCCATGTCTATGGGTGCTTTGTGTCAATCTGACTATAGCTCATAGTCAATGTTGCCACGGAAAATGTTCGGTTTACCCTACAAGGACAAAAAAAGTTCCCTACTTTCCCATACATTCCCAAACAATTTTCCCTACTATATTTTTCGTTAAATTGAAAAAATTTTACAAAACAAAAATGGTTCTAAGTACTTTATTATCTTAAAACATGAATATGCAACGTATATATCTTACAATATTAATTTGTATTACCACCACGGTTGCCACAGTTGGTAGAATTCTACCAAAATTAGTAATATTTTTTGTTAAATCTCTATAATATTTTGAAAAAATTTTCTATAGAAGTACAATTTTGACAAAATGTTCTATAGAAATAAAATGTTGACAAAATTCTCTACAGGAATAAAGTTTACCACACATTGTTAAAGATCAAGCCTTGCCGGCTTCTAATTTCCTCCTCTAGAGCCACCAAAATGTAAAAATTATTACAAATTGTGTTGAGTGAAAATGCCCTACATTGTGGCCCTACGCCCCTACAAGACGCTAAATATTAGAAAAACCCTACATATAGGGAATTTCCCCTACTTCTAGCAACACTGGCTGTGTTGATATTGCGCCTACGGAGTTAGTATGCCATTAATATTGAGCCCATTATTAAAAAAGAGAAAATTGTTAAATTAAATTATAAATACAAATTTGTAAAAATCGAGCAATATTCTTATGTAAGAGCTACAAGTATGTATAAGTACGATCGGCTAGTACATCAAAATTTGAAATTTGAGTAACATTGGTTAATAAATAAGAGTACTATGGCCAAATTTGGGAAAATCGAGCGATGCATATATATGGAAGCTATATCTAAATCTGAACCAATTTGCATAATATTTTGCGGGTTTGATTAATACCACAAAAGGTTACTGTAGCAGATTATTAAATTTTCACTTACAATAAAAAAAAAAATAGTTTTTTTAAATAAGTAAATTAATAAATTTTTAAAAATAACAGAAATCGAGTTTTTGCCTAGTGAATTACAAAATTTTCAAAAATAACAGAAATCGAGTTTTTAATTAGTGAATTATTAAATTTCCAGAATAACACAAATCGAATTTCTGATTATCAATTCTCTATAAATGTAATCGATAGCCATCCAATATCCATGCTTGAATGTTTAAAGGGAGAAAAATCATAGACAGACAAGAAAAGAAAAAAAGCGCGCAGTAAGCTACGAGGCGAATCAAGAAACTCTAAGTCGTTCTTTTGTAAATTGACTTGTAAATTGACTAACCTGTGTTTTAACAAGCCTATATATTAAAGGGTGATTCTTTTGAGGTTAGGATTTTCATGCATTAGTATTTGACAGATCACGTGGGATTTCAGACATGGTGTCAAAGAGAAAGATGCTCAGTATGCTTTGACATTTCATCATGAATAGACGATCGATCTGCCACAACGTCGAATTTTCAGTGAATGGGCCCTAGAAAAGTTGGCAAAAAATCCGCTTTTTTATCGACAAATTTTGTTCAGCGATGAGGCTCATTTCTGGTTGAATGGCTACGTAAATAAGCAAAATTGCTGCATTTGGAGTGAAGAGCAACCAGAAGCCGTTCAAGAACTGCCCATGCATCCCGAAAAATGCACTGTTTGGTGTGGTTTGTACGCTGGTGGAATCATTGGACCGTATTTTTTCAAAGATGCTGTTGGACGCAACGTTACGGTGAATGGCGATCGCTATCGTTCGATGCTAACAAACTTTTTGTTGCCAAAAATGGAAGAACTGAACTTGGTTGACATGTGGTTTCAACAAGATGGCGCTACATGCCACACAGCTCGCGATTCTATGGCCATTTTGAGGGAAAACTTCGGAGAACAATTCATCTCAAGAAATGGACCGGTAAGTTGGCCACCAAGATCATGCGATTTGACGCCTTTAGACTATTTTTTGTGGGGCTACGTCAAGTCTAAAGTCTACAGAAATAAGCCAGCAACTATTCCAGCTTTGGAAGACAACATTTCCGAAGAAATTCGGGCTATTCCGGCCGAAATGCTCGAAAAAATTGCCCAAAATTGGACTTTCCGAATGGACCACCTAAGACGCAGCCGCGGTCAACATTTAAATGAAATTATCTTCAAAAAGTAAATGTCATGGACCAATCTAACGTTTCAAATGAAGAACCGATGAGATTTTGCAAATTTTATGCGTTTTTTTTTTTTTTAAAGTTATCAAGCTCTTAACAAATCACCCTTTATATGGGAGCTATATCTAAATCTGAACCGATTTCGATGATTTTTTGCACATATAGTTAGTGCTATAGGAGACTACATTTAGCCAAATTTGGGTAAGATCGGTTGATAAATAAGAGTTTTATGGCCAAATTTAGAAAAATTGGGCGGTACATATATATGGCAGCTATAGCTAAATCTGAACCGATTTCGATGATTTTTTGCACATATAGTTAGTGCTATAGAAGATTATATTTAGCCAACTTTGAGTAAGATCGGTTGATAAATAAAGGTTTTGTGGCCAAATTTGGGAAAATCGGGCGATACATATATATGAGAGCTATATCTAAATCTGAACCGATTTGGATGAAATTTTGCATGCTTGAAGGGCGATGGAAAAGATTATCTTTTGCCAAATTTGGTGACGATCCGTTTGAAAAAACGCGCAACGTGACCCCATTTGTCGAAATAAGGCGATACATATATATGGGAGCTATATCTAAATTTGATCCGATTTCTTCCAAATATATAGCGTTCGTCCTTGTGCCCAAAAAACTTCCTGTACCAAATTTCATCAAAATCGGTTAATAATTGCGACCGGAATCCTGTGAACAACAAATACATGGACAGACGGACGGACGGACACCAAGCGCTAGATCGACTCAGGAGGTGATTCTGAGTCGATCGGTATATATTTTATGGGGTCTAAAATCAATATTTCTGGTAGGCACATTTTTTGGCCGATCAAACTTATTATACCCTGACCACTATGTGGTTTAGGGTATAAAAAAAAAAATTACAGGACTAAAATTTTCTTAAGAATGAAAGTTGTACAATAAATGTTTGAAGGACCAAAATTTTGATAACATTTCCTATAGGAATAAAATTTTGACAAAATTTACACAGAAAAAGATATCACCAAAATATTTCCAATTAAAAAGATGATTGAAGTTGAATTTATACAATCAACTTTTTAATCATCCTCGGAAGACTAGTCAATTAAAACAAGCATATACGGCCGTAAGTTCGGCCGAAGCTTATGTACCCTCCACCATGGATTACGTAGAAACTTCTACTGGATGACAGTCTTATCCACAATCGATTTACTTGGGTTGCGGTAACTTTTGCCGATGACAAGGTATCTTAAAACTTCCTAATACCGTAATATATACCACGTAGTCCATACGTGGTATATATTAAACTTAAAATGGCCGATTTAATACGTATATAATTAAGTAAGGCAAAATTTTCTATAGAAATAAAATTTTGACAAAATAAAATTTTGACAACATTTTCTATAGAAGTAAAATTTTGACAAAATTTTCTATAGAAATACGATTTTAACAAAATTTTCTGTAGAAATAACATTTTGACAAAATTTTCTATAGAAATAAAATGTTTACTAAATTTTCAAAAGATTTAAAATTTTGACAACATTATATATATAAATAAAATTTTGACAACATTTTCTACAGAAATAAAATTTTGCCAAAATTTTCTATAGAAATAAAATTTGACAAAATTTTCTATAGGAATACAATTTCGACAAATTTTGATAGATTATTTTTGCTCGAGTGGCAAGCATGATTATGAACCGATATGGACCAATTTTTGTGTGATTGGGGATCGGCTATATATAACTATAGACCGATATGGACCAATTTTGGCATGGTTATTAGCGGCCATATATTAACACCACGTTGCCAATTTCAACCGAATCGGATGAATTTTGCTCGTCCAAGTGGTTCAAATTTGCTTCTCTTAGAGGCTCCGCAAGCCAAATCTGGGGATCGGTTTATATGGGGGCTATATATAATTATGGACCGATGTGGACCAATTTTTGCATGGTTGTTAAAGACTATATACTAACATTATGTACCAAATTTCAGCCGGATCGGATGAAACTTTCTTCTCTTAGAGGCTCCGCAAGCCACTTTCTTCTCTTAGAGGCTCCGCAAGGGATCGCTATATATAATTATGGACCGATGTAGACCAATTTTTCCATAGTTGTTAGAGACCATATACTAACACCATGTACCAAATTTCAGCCGGATCGGATGAAATTTTCTTCTCTTAGAAGCTCCGCAAGCCAAATCTGGGGATCGGTTTATATGGGGGCTATATATAATTATCGACCAATTTTTGCATGGGTATTTGAGGCCATATACTAACACCATGCACCAAATTTCAGCCGGATCGGATGAAATTTGCTTCTCTTAGAGGCTCCGCAAGCCAAATCGGCGGATCGGTTTATATGGGGGCTATATATAATTATGGACCGATGTGGACAAATTTTTGCATGGTTGTTAAAGACCATATACTAACACGATGTACCAAATTTCAGCCGGAATGGATGCAATTTTCTTCTCTTAGAAGCTTCGCAAGCCAAATCTGGGGATCGGTTTATATGGGGGCTATATATAATTATGGACCGATATGGACCAATTTTTGTTTGATTGTTAAAGACCATATACTAACACCATGAACAAAATTTCAGCCTGATCGGATGAAATTTGCTTCTCTTAGAGGGTCTGCAAGCCAAATTTGGGGGTCCGTTTATATGGGGGCTATACGTAAAAGTGGACCGATATGGCCCATTTGCAATACCATCCGACCTACATCAATAACAACTACTTGTGCCAAGTTTCAAGTCGATAGCTTGTTTCGTTCGGAAGTTAGCGTGATTTCAACAGACGGACGGACGGACATGCTCAGATCGACTCAGAATTTCACCACGACTCAGAATATATATACTTTCTGGGGTCTTAGAGCAATATTTCGATGTGTTACAAACGGAATGACAAAGTTGATATAACCCCCCCCCCCCCCCTCCCATAGTAGAGGGTATAAAAAACAAAAAATTTATAGGTCTAAAATTTTCTTAAGAATGAAAGTTGTACAAAAAATATTTGAGGGACCAAAATTTTGATAACATTTCCTGTAGGAATAAAATTTTGACAAAATTTT
Organism: Haematobia irritans; assembly: GCF_050003625.1. Classification (NCBI taxonomy): domain Eukaryota; kingdom Metazoa; phylum Arthropoda; class Insecta; order Diptera; family Muscidae; genus Haematobia; species Haematobia irritans. Next base: position 116,509,031 of record NC_134399.1, on the reverse strand, counting down.
CAATTGGAATAACATTTACACAGAAAAAGATATCACCAAAATATTTCCAATTAAAAAGTTGATTGAAGTTGAATTGATACAATCAACTATTTTATTCAAACTCGCAAGACTAGTCAATTAAAAAAAAATATGAAAATTTTTTATAAATATTTAACTAAAAAATTATTTTAACCAATTAATTTTTTAATCAAACTAAGAAAATAAAGCCAGTAAATAAAATAATTGAAAATAGTTACGTTTTTAATTAAAAAAAATTAATTGAGCTTTGCAATCAACATCAATTAAATTTTTAATTGAATCAATAAAAAATTGATTGAAATTTCCAATGAAATCAATTCATGTTTAATTAAGTAAAACTGTGATTGATACTATCATTTTCGTGATTGAAGACATTTCAATTAAAAATTAATTGAATTAATTAATTCCGTGATTGAATCAACAAAATTTTTTTTTGTGTAATTGTGTTTTTGATCTAGGTGACGTTGTTTTCTGAAAGCACACTCCTTGGCCTTTCTCACGATATCACAACTGTCAACAGTGTAAATGTACTACTGGTCAAAAACAGTTTATATACCCCTTTATTCGTCCCTTTAGCAAAACACAATCAACTCAGTCTTCTCGAAAAAGAGACCATTATGTACAAGGACAACATTTTCTTAACGTGTGCCAGGTCAAAAGACCATAGTTTGACTTTTAAAGATCCTTAAACACATACAGGCCAAATTACCCATCATCATATCATTCATTCCTTCTCCCTACTTTATTACAATTGGCCTTAAAAGCTCCTCTGGCAAACAAAGTTTTCCATTAACCTTTTTTTTTTGGTACACATGCTGCCCAATGACTTTTGTGTAGGCTTTTGCAAGACCCACACGTAATGTCCTTTCGTAGTAAACTACAGGACATGGAACCCCACAAAAAAATAAAGAAGCCAATCAACCACAAGCAACAGTTGAGTGTTCTCGAATAAGGTCACACACAACACATTTTGCAAAATGGAAAAGGTGAAATGGGCCGCCAACAATAATTAGGCCTTTTGATGCGAATATAAAGTTTTATTGGACAAGACTCAAACATGCATAAACAGACAAACAAGGGAATTCACGTAGGTACTATAAGACTATGACTACTACCAGATATAAATAGCGATGTCAGATGGAATTTATATGTGGTATAAGAGCTCCTTTTCATTTTCGTTTATATAAGGGACTGTACATCCTTATTCGTATTCTATTACCATGCTTAAACATTTTGTCAAGATTTTATTTCTATAGAAAATTTTGTCAAAGTTTTATTCCTAAAGAAAATTATGGCAAAATTTTATACCTTGAGAAAATTTTGTCAAAATTTTATTCCTACAGAAAATTTTATTCCTAGAGAAAATTTTGTCAGAATTTTATTCCTATTGAAAATTTTGTGAAAATTTCATTTCTATAGAAAATTTTGTAAAAATTTTATTTTTATGGACAATTTTGTACAAATTTTAATTCTATTGGAATTTTGTCAAAATGTTATCCCCAGAGAAAATTTTTCGAAAATGTTTTCCCAGAGAATATTTTGTCAAAATTTTATTCAGATAAAATTTTGCTAGAATTTTATTCCTATTGAACATTTTGTAAAACTTTTATTCCTATTGAAAGTTTGTCCATATTTTATTTCTACAGAAAATTTTGTCAAAATATTATTTCTATAGAAAAATTTGTCAACATTTTATTTCTATAGAAAATTTTGTCCAAATTTTATTTCTTTAGAACATTTTGTCAAAATTTTATTTATTTAAAAAATTTTGTTAAAATTTTATTTCTATAGAAAATTTTGTCAAAAAATTTATTTCTATAGAAAATTTTGTCAACAGTTTATTCTAGAGACAATTTTGTCCAAATTTTATTTCTTTAGAAAATTTTTTCAAAATTTTATTTCTTTAAAAAACTTTGTTAAAATTTTATTTCTATAGAAAATTTTGTCAAAATTTTATTTCTTTAAAAAATTTTGTTAAAATTTTATTTCTATAGAAAATTTTGTCATAATTTTATTTCTATAGAAAATTTTGTCAAAATTTTATTTTTATGGAAAATTTTGTAAAAATTTTATTTTTATGAAAAATTTTGTAAAAATTTTAATTCTATTGGAATTTTGTCAAAATGGTGTTCCTAGAGAAAATTTTTCGAAAATGTTTTCCCAGAGAATATTTTGTTAAAATTTTATTCCTGATAAAATTTTGCTAGAATTTTATTCCTGTTGAATATATTGTAAAAATTTTATTCCTATTGAAAGTTTTGTCAAATATGTATTCCTAGAGAAAATTTGGTCAAAATTTTATGCGTTTGAGAAAAGTTTGTCAAAAAATTTTACCAAAATGTTATTCCTAGAGAAAAAATTTTACCAAAATGTTATTCCTAGAGAAAATTTTGTCAAAATTTGATTTGTATATAACAGTCAAAGTGTTGTTCCTTTATATATATTCCTATAGAAAATTTTGTCAAAATGTTATTCCTGTAGAAAATTTTGCCAAAATGTTTTTCCAAAAAAAAAAATGTTGTCAAAATTTTATTCCTATAGAAAATTTTGTTAAAATTTTATTCCTAGAGAAAATTTTGTCAAAATTTTATTTCTATTGGAATTTTGTCAAATGTTATTCCTAGAGAAAATTTTTCGAAATTGTTTTCCTAGAGAATATTTTGTCAAAATTTTATTCCTAGAGAAAATTTTGTCAAAATTTTATTCCTAGAGAAAATTTGATCAAAATTTTATTCCTATAGAAAATTTTGGTCAAAATTTATATCTATTCCTAGAGAAAATTTTGCCAAAATGGGTTTCCAAAACAAATTTTTGTCAAAATTTTATTTCCAGAGAAAATTTTGTCAAAATTTTATTTCTATAGAAAAACTTATCAACATTTTAATTCTATTGGAATTTTGTCAAAATTTTATTCCTAAAGAAAATTTTGTCAAAATTTTATTCCTAAAGAAAATTTTGTCAAAAGTTTATTCCTATAGAAAATTTTGTCAAAAAGTTTGTTCTATAGAAAATTCTGTCGAAATTTTAATTCTATTGGAATTTGGCATTTTGCTATACCTTTATATCTATTCCAAGAGAAAATTTTCTCAATTTTCTCTAGAGAAAATGGTCTCAATTTTCTCTATAGAAATTTTAGTTAAAATTGTATTTCTATAGAAATATAATTTTTGTCAAAATCTTAATTCTATAGAAAATTATGACAAAATTTTATTTGTATTGAAAATTTGGTCAAAATGTTATTCCTATGACACACTTTGTCAAATTTTATTTCTTTAGGAAATTTGTGTATCACCTATTAGGTGGTGAGGAATATTTTACAAAATCTACCAAAACTTCAAGAATTCTATCAATCTTCGAAACAGTAAAAAATCTACCAGTTTTGGTGGAATTCTACCAACTGTGGCAACTGTGATTTCATAGCAATAATAAACTGGACGAAAACAACTCTAGAAATGATCCAAACAGTGAAGGAAGTAGTTGATCGAAATTCAAGCCGCATTTGTAAAATCTTGAAAGTGAGCTGAACATACGTAAGACGGGAATATCACCTCCTTGAGCAAAATTTATTTTTTGTTTACACGACTATCATATCGTGAGAAAGGGTGCAAAAAATAGTGAAAAATGAGTTTGTATGTAACTAAAGCATCCAAGATCCAGCTCACCGATGCACAGAAAAAAGTTAGACAAGACCCATGAAAAGTGACATGCTCGAAGGTGTTTAGAAATTAAATTTACCATTTTCGTATACAGTAGAGTACAAAATGTAATAATCATTCAAAATTTGCACTTTAGGTTAGTTTAAAATGTCCGCCCGATTTGATTCAGGCTAGTGATACCACATTACCTAAAAGTACCTAGTACATATAGGCGCTTCTAGTTTTAGAAATCATAATGATCAGTGTCTTCAAATCAAGACTCTTAAGAGATACTATAGCAATCGGCAAATGTGACGGGAATTGTAAACAGAAAGCATTTGGTCCAAAAAGTACCAAAATGTCAAATTCAAACGAGCCAACGTTTGTTTGTCATAACGTTATCCGCTGCTTACACAGCCTGGATCAGGGTTGCCACTTTGATCCGATCGGACCAAAAAATTTAGATTTTTATATTTGGTCCGATTTTGGTTGATTTTGATCAATTTTCGTCAAATCGGTAATTTTTCCAAATTTTATATAGAAATAAAATTTTGGCAAAATTTTCCGTAGAAATACAATTTTGACAAAAATTTCTAAAGAAATAAAATTTTAACAAAATTTTCTATAGAAATAAAATTTTGCCAACATTCTATACAAATATAAACATTAAAAAAACATGTTAGATATACAATATTATGCAAAAATGTTGTATAGGAAGAAAATTGTGTAAACATTTTATGGAAATAAAAATTTGACAAATTTTCTATAGAAATGAAATTTTGACGACATTTTCTATTGAAGTAAAATTTCGACAAAGGTTTCTATAGAAATAAAATTTTGACAAAATTTTCTATAGAAATAAAATTTTCACCAAATTGTCTATGGAAATAAAATTTTCACAAAATTTTCTATAGAAATAAAATTTTGACAAAATTGTCTATAGAAATAAAATTTTGACAAAATTTTCTATAGAAATAAAATTTTCACAAAATTTTCTATAGAAATAAAATTTTCACAAAATTTTCTATAGAAATAAAATTTTGACAAAATTTTCTATAGAAATAAAATTTTGACAAAATTTTCTATAACAAGTATATACAGCATTAAGTTCGGCCGGGCGACTCTTAAATACCCACCACCATGAACCAAATATTAGGGTTTCCTTTGAAATTTCAGGAGGGCTTGAGGACTTGAGGACACTTCCCGAAGATAAATCTAAAGATTTCACCTATGAGGACTATATCAGATTCTGGATTTATAAAAACCATTTTTGTTTGAGTTTTAGAGGAATCATTAACATCTCTTGTAGGTGTGCAAGAAAATTATAAAATAACGTCTTGATTTGAAATCTTAAATCTGTAGAAGTAAAATCTGGAAATTTTACATTGATTTTCAAGCAATTTTCATGATCAGTGCGTCTTCTACACCCTCAAGAAGTGAAGTAGGTCTATATGGAAGCATTACCAAATGGACCGATACAAACTTAATCCGATACACGTTTTTGTGAGCCTAAAATACCAAAATATTTACAATTTCAGACAAATGAGATAGAAACTGCGGTTTCTATAAGCCCAAGAAGTAAAATCGGGAGATCGGTCTATATGGGGGCTATACCAAAATATGGAGCGATACTCACAAGTTTTGGCACACGTATTTGTGGTCCTACAATACCTCTAGATTTCCAAATTCAGGTAAATTGAATAAAAACAGCTGTTTCTATAAGCCCAAGAAGTAAAATCGGGAGATCGGTCTATATGTGGGCTATACCAAAACATGGACCGATACTCACCATTTTTGGCACACCTCTTTATGGTCATAAAATACCTCTAGATTTCAAATTTTAGGCAAATTGGATAAAAATTACGATTTCTATAAGCCCAAGACCCCAAATCGGGAGATCGGTTTATATGGGGACTAAAACCTGGACCGACGGACATGGCTATATCGTCTTAGAATTTCTCCCTGATCAAGAATATATATACTTTATATAGTCAGAAATCGATATTTCGATGTGTTACAAACGGAATGACAAACTTATACCGCCGTCACCATTCTATCGTGGTGTGTATAAAAATAAAATTTTAACAAAATTGTTGTTAGAAATAAAATTTTGCAAAAATTTCTATAGAAATAAACATTTAGAATAGAAATAAAAATCTGAGAAAATTTTTTATTTTGGACAAATTTAATTTGGAAAAAAATGGTCCACAAATTTTGGCCTTATTTTGGAAAAATTTTGGACCAAAATAAAAACTCATTGTGGCAACGCTCGCCTGGATTGTCAAGTGAAGTGGATCTAAAAATATATTCCGATGGTGATATGCCAGGGCATATGAGCTTTAAATTCAAATGTGACTGCTTTTGCTTGTCCCAACAAATCCCGGTGTCAGTGTTGCCAGTATTTTTCTGTCTCCTGTCCCTAAATTATGATGTTTTCGTTCCCAAAAATCCCCAATTTAAATTTAAATTCCTCGCAAAAATCCCCAATACATTTTTGACAATTAAAAAAAATTATATAGAAATAAAATTTTAACAAAATTTTCTATATAGAAATAAAATTTTGACAAAATTTTCTATAGTAATAAAATTTTGACAAAATTTTCTATAGAAATAAAATGTTAATAAAATTGTCTATAGAAATAACATTTTAACAAAATTATCTATAGAAATAAAATTAAAAAAAAAAATGTTCACAAAATTTTCTATAGAAATAAAATGTTGACAAAATTTTTTATAGAAATAAACTTTTGACCAAATTGTCTATAGGAATAGAATTTTGGCAAAATTTTCTATAGAAATAAAATTTTCTATAAAAATAACATTTTCACAAAATTTTCTATATAGAAATAAAATTTTTACAACATTTTCTATATAAGTAAAATTTGGACAAAATTTTATATAGAAATAAAATTTTGTCAAAATCGTCTATAGAAATAAAATTTTGACAAAATTTTCTATTGAAAAAAAAATTTTGAAAAAAGAAATCTATAAAAATAAAATTTTGACAAAATTTTCTATAAAAATAAAAATTTTGATAAAATTGTCTATAAAAATAAAATTTTGACAAATTTTTCTATATAAAAAAAAAATTTTGACAAATTTTTCTATATAAAAAAAAAATTTGACAAAATTTTCTATAGAAATAAAATTTTGACAAAATTGTCTATAGAAATAGAATTTTGGCAAAATTTCCTATAGAAATAAAATTTTGTTAAAACAGATTAAACCGATTTCTCAAAAAAAAAAAAAATCCCCACAAAAATCCCCAAATTTATGGAAATCCTCAAATCCCCAAGTCCCCAACTCAAAAATTTCGACCCCATTCACGAAAAAATATCCCCAATTTGGGGGAAAATCCCCAATACTGGCAACACTGCCCGGAATGTACGGCACAAACTTCCTGATATCTGCAACTATCATTTCGCAATCCTAGTTGCAAACGGAATATCAAGATAGTTCAATGAAATATTCAATAATTTTTATAGCATTTAAACAAATTCAAATTGTAAACCCACTTAAAATATTCCATAAAAAAGTGAAACTCCTTATTTTGAATGAAATAAACTCTTAAATATTTCTCAGAAAACAACAGCTCTAGATTTTAGAACGGTCATAAAATAGCATCAGCACTAACATATAAGGGACACAAGGTAAGGAAAGTAAAATCTAAGTCAGAAATATTCTATAGAGCAGTTAATAGACTGCATATAATGTTCTTAGCCAAAAGGTTTAAACCATACTGCCATGCATCAAAGTCATAAAAGGAGTGAATACAAATACAACCAAAACACCTGTCTCTTCGTATGGTAAAGAGACGATGGGAATTCCCAAAAATAACAACAAAATGAGTTCAAGAAATGAAACTGGCTAAGGCGCAACTCTCACTGCACAGAGGTGAATTTATGTTAATAGTAAAGAGTACTGTTAATCAAGAGCATGTTAATAAAAGAGTAGACACTCAATAAGAGAATCGAAGGAATGTAAACAAAACAATACAACGGATGGGGTATAACAGTATTTAGTAAAGACACAAACCTTAACAGACGAATTTAACATTATATTCAAAATTAGCATCAGGTAGTTTTTTTGTGTGTAGACATAATCAAAGCAACATGTGTGTTTCATACCAAATGGTTGCAAGTAATGTTGTGTTTTGGTTGCGTCGAACCTTACAAGAGGGAAAGATACACCACGCTGTAACAATGGATAAAATACACACAACAGCGCCGCCGTATTAGGTGTTTAGCTGAAATGTTAGCAAATTGCATGGCATTGCAGCATCATCTCTAGCGATTCATTCTTTTACTTTGCTGTTGTTCTTTATGGCTATGTTAAAAACAAAATCATATGTTTGCCATCCTCATTGAATGTTGTTCGTAACTGTTGTCGGTTCATTTCTTCGTCATTGTCCGCGCCACATTGGGTTTGGTTATGTGTGTGTTTGTCTGTATGTTCGATTGTTGTTATTAGCCATCGTGTTCGTCCGAGTACTGAAGTACTTAGTCAAACGTGTGTGCGCTTGGATAGCAGGCCAAAGCATCGCATCACATCGCATCTTTCATATAGCGGCGCCGCCACCACTAAGAAATTTGGTTGTGTTTTTAGTTGACTGTGACCAGGCAGCTGAAGATGACGTTTGCATACGTCGCATGCAATTAACCAACTAATTCGTGTATCCAAATAAATTTTGTTTAACGGTTACAACAGCGACGCTTACGACGATAGTAGTTTTATAGGAAGAAAAATTTTACGATTACGCGTTCGGTTTTAACGGTACAAACCATCGTCGTAGATATCGACTTAAGTTTGCAAAAATAAAAAAAATATTGCGCGCGCGTTTTAAACAACGAATACGAATTGGAAACCCATCAAAACTAAAATAAATTGACTTATTGTGAAATTACAATAAAAATCAATTTTGTCGATTTTGTTTTTGTTAACGAAAATAATTGGAATTAATAAAAAATAAAATTTAAACAAAAAAAAATTTTACTGGAGATAAATCTAACGAATTTGATATATAAAAATATTTACGAAAACGAAAAATTGACATAAAAAAATTTGTGGAATTTAAAAAAAATATATTTATCTTGGTAATAATTATGTGAAATTATTATAAACAAATTGAATATAAGACGAAAATTGGTTGCCATAGTTGGTACTATTTGAAGATAAATAAAATTTTGTTATTAGTGATTAAAAAAACATTGATTTGATTAAAGATAAAAATATTAAAATCAATTAATGGTTAATAGAAGAATGGAAAACAACAATAAAAAATATTAAATTTTAGAAAAATACAAAAATAGTAGCTTAAAATTAAAATTTGAAATAATGTGAAATATTTGATTGTGTGAAACAAATTTGTTATGACCAAATATATACAGAAAAAAATATATATTTTTGGTTTCAATAACGAAATTAAAAAAGTCCAATTAATTTTTAATTGAAATTGTTTTATTCACGGAGTTGATAATACCGATCACCGATGCCAATTAACAACTTATTTGATCCACTTAGAAATGTAATTGATCCTTAGAATTTTTGTGATTGCGTTTTATTTTGATGAAAAAAAAAAAATTAATGAAATCAATTATACTTTAAATTGGCGATTTTTCTCAAATACATTAAAAATTTTAATTAAAAAAATATTGGTGAAATAATTTTCTGTGCAAGAATGACAAATAAAATGAAAAAATGAAATGTTTAAATTAAATTTGGAATATTTTTAAAGGTGCAAATCTATAAAATGCACAAGAAAAAAATGGAGACCTAATGATGAATATTTCTGTAGTTAAACAAAAAATGTGTCAAAGTGTCAATTTATATTATAAATTTATAAAAAAGTTTGCATAAATACGAATTAAAAATCAAATAATTATGCAACATAAAAAAAAAACATTATGTGGAAATATTGTTTCTACGATATATATATAATTTATGTGAAAGGATCAATTTTCAGTGAATTGTGATATCGGTTCAGATTTAGATATAGCTCACATATATATCTTTCGCCCGATTTGGACTTATATGGCCCCAAAAGCGAGAGTTTTGCCCTGATTTGCTTCAAATTTTGCACAACGAGTACGTTTAATAGTATCGTTAATTGTGCCAAAATTTAGTTGAAATCGGTTCAGATTTAGATATAGCTCCCCTATATATCTTTCGTCCGATTTTGACTTATATAGCTTCAAAAGCCAGAGTTTTGCCCTGATTTGTTTAAAATTTTGTACAAGGGGTACGTTTAATAGTATCGTTATGTGTGTCAAATTTTGTTAAAATCGGTTCAGATTTATGTATAGCTCTCATATATATCTTTCGCCCGATTTGGACTTATATGGTCCCAAAAGCCAGAGTTTTGCCCTGACTTACTTCAAATTTTGCACAAGCGGTACTTTTAACGATACTATTGTATGTGCTAAATATGGTCAAAATCGATTCAGATTTAGATATAGCTCCCTTATATATCTTTCGTCCGATTTGATCTTATATGACCTCAAAATCCAGGGTTTTGCCGTGATTTGCTTCAAATTTCGCACAAGGAGTACGTTTAGTAGTATCGGTAATTGTGCCAAATTTGGTTGAAATCGGTTCAGATGTAGATATGGCTCCTATATATATCTTCCGTCCGATTTGCACTCTTATGACCAGGGGGCCAAAGTTATACTCCCATTTACGTGAAATTCCGCATAGATAGCAGAATTATTATTCTAACTATACATGTCAAATTTAGTCAAAATCGGTTCAGATTATATAAAGCTCCCATATATACGTACACCAGAGTTTGGGAAATATGGTAGACTGTTACACATTTTAGACCCATTTTCAGTGAAAGTTTCCTCCAATTAACTGGATAGTGTTAGCCGATTTAAATTAATCTAGAGATTTTGTAGAAGTAAAAAAATTGTCTTCTTTATATAGCTTCCAGCAAATGTGAAGTAGTTGAGATGGTAACACAAATTTTGGCCTACATAGGCGTGAAGGGTATAATATAGTCGGCCCCGCCCGACTTTAGATTTTACTTACTTGTTATACCCGCCATCATAGGATAGGGGTATATTAACTTTGTCATTCCGTTTGTAACACATCGAAATATTGCTCTAAGACCCCATAAAGTATATATATTCTGGGTCGTGGTGAAATTCTGAGTCGATGAGTCGAACGACTTGAAACTTGGCACAAGTAGTTGTTATCGATGTAGGTCGGATGGTATTGAAAATGCGCCATATCGGTCCACTTTTACGTATAGCCCGCATATAAAGGGACCCTCAGATTTGGATTGTGGAGCCTCTAACAGAACCATATTTCATCCGATCCGGCTGAAATTTGGTATATGGTGTTGTTATATGGTCTCTAACAACCATGCAAAAATTGATCCACATCGGTCCATAATTATATATATTGAAATTTGGTACATGGAGTTAGTATATGGTCTCTAACAACCATGCAAAAATTGGTCCACATCGGTCCATAATTATATATAGCCCCCATATAAACCGATCCCCCGATTTGGCTTGCGGAGCCTCTAAGAGAAGCAAATTTCATCCGATCCGGCTGAAATTTGGTACATGGTGTTAGTATATGGTCTCTAACAACCACGCAAAAATTGGTCCACATCGGTCCATAATTATATATAGCCCCCATATAAACCGATCCCCCGATTTGGCTTGCCGAGCCTCTAAGAGAAGCAAATTTCATCCGATCCGGCTGAAATTTGGTACATGGTGTAAGTATATGGGCTTTAACAACCATGGGAAAATTGGTCCACATAGGTCCATAATTATATATAGCCCCCATATAAACGGACCCCCAAATTTGGCTTGCGAGGCCTCTAAGAGAAGCAAATTTCATCCGATCCTGCTGAAATTTGGTACATGGTGTTAGTATATGGTCTCTAGCAACCATGCAAAAATTGGTTCATATAGGTCCATAAATATATATAGCCCCCATATAAACCGATCCCCCGATTTGGCTTGCCGAGCCTCTAAGAGAAGCAAATTTCATCCGATCCGGCTGAAATTTGGTACATGGTGTAAGTATATGGGCTTTAACAACCATGGGAAAATTGGTACACATAGGTCTATAATTATATATAGCCCCCATATAAACCGATCCCCAGATTTGGCTTGCGAGGCCTCTAAGAGAAGCAAATTTCATCCGATCCGGCTGAAATTTGGTACATGGTGTTAGTATATGGTCTCTAACAACCATGCAAAAATTGGTTCATATAGGTCCATAAATATATATAGCCCCCATATAAACCGATCCCCCGATTTGGCTTGCGAGGCATCTAAGAGAAGCAAATTTCATCCGATCCGGCTGAAATTTGGTGCATGGTGTTGGCATATGTTCTCTAATGACCATGCAAAAATTGATCCATATCGGTCCATATTTAAATATAGCTCCCATATAAATCGATTCCCAGATTTGTCCTCCGCAGCCTCTTGGAGGAGCAAAATTCATCCGATCCGGTTGAAATTTGCAACGAGGTGTTAGTATAAGGCCGCTAATAACTATGCCAAAAATTGGTCCATATCGGTCTATAGTTATATATAGCCGATCCCCAATCACACAAAAATTGGTCCATACCGGTTCATATTCATGGTTGCCACTCGAGCCAAAAATAATCTACCAAAATTTTATTTTTATAGAAAACATTGTCAAAATGTTGTTTCTATAGACAATTTTGTCAAAATTTTATTCCTATAGAAATTTTTTTCCAAATTTTATTTCTATAGAAAATTTTTTCCAAGTTTTATTTCTATAGAAAATTTTTTCCATATTTTACTTCTATAGAAAATGTTGTTAACATTTTATTTTGTCAAAATTTTATTTCTATAGAAACTTTAAACTTAATTATATACGTATTTAATCGGCCTCTTTTAGTTTAATATATACCACGTATGGACTATGTGGTATATATTACGGTGTTAGGAAGTTTTAAGATACCTTGCCATCGGCAAGTGTTACCGCAACCCAAGTAATTCGATTGTGGAGTCTTCAGTAGAAGTTTCTACGCAATTCATGGTGGAGGGTACATAAGCTTCGGCCTGGCCGAACTTACGGCCGTATATACTTGTTTTTGCTGGGATACTTACCCTTGCACATGCATTCCTTGTCAATAATGTTTTGTAGCGAACCCAGAGAGATTTAGGAATATTCATCTCTTCTACCATTTGTCCATCTGTGAACACGTATTTTATTTCAAAGACTAGATCGCATATTTATTCCAATCACCTTGCAATTTGGCAAAGTTTACTAAATAATTTATCTGGGCGGTGTGTTAGCTATGAAATCCAAATGATTTATTCAAATCATATTTTTGAATTGTTTTTTCTCATCGTATTCTGTGTTTTCGAATATAGTAGGTTGCTTTCTTTTGTAGATATAAAACTTTAAGTAATTGAGAAAAAAATTCCAAATTTTTTAATTGTTCAAGAGTTCAAAAATTATTAAAAGCCACAATTTTATGTATGGGCATAACTTTTCAATATATCGACATAAAGTCTATATGTCACAATTCTTCCAGACCGATCCAGTAGTAAAAACATTGAATAACTGATTATGATATGATATGTTATGATAGTTTTAAATAAACTTAAATAAAATAAAATTAAAAATAAATATTCAAAGATATCGATTTTTTTAATGTTAAAAGATCACAATTTACTGGAAATAGAAACTAAAAATTTAACAAAAAAAAAAAAAAAAAACAAAATTATAGTGATACAAAATCCAGATACAAAACTAACCAATAAAATTAAACCAAGAAAACCATAAAGTTTATCTAAAAATAATTTCCATTTTAAATGTGCCATTATTGGAAATATTAAAACTAGTAATAAAAACAAATTACAAAATAATGAAGAAACTATAAAGTGAAGTGCCATAACGAGATATTGATATAAAAAAGCTAAAAAGAAAAGAAACTCAAACACCTCAACTCAACGAAGTTATTTCTTAAAAAAAAACCAACCTGCAAACCATGATTAGGCTTCTATGCCTTCTTTTCATAGCCCTTTGTGGCCTAAGTGTTATGCCCTCTCTGGAGGCCATACCCAGTGATGTGTATTTGAAAATGTTTGCCGCCCAAGCACCCACAGATCCATGTTATGATGAAGATAAGGCACGCAAATGTATTCCCGATTTTGTGAATGCAGCCTATGGGGCCCCAGTCGTCGCGTCCAGCACCTGTGGCATGGAGAATCCTCAACGTTATTGCGAATCGGGAACATCGGCTCTAACCGGAAGTATGGGCCAAGATATAAGCTGCAATATTTGTGATGACTCGAATCCCCAGAGAAGATTCTCGGCTAGCGCTTTAACAGATTTGAATAATCCCAATAATGTAACATGTTGGCGTTCGGAACCTATAGCTCCTGTCAGCAATCCCAATGCCCCGCCCGATAATGTAACCTTGACCTTGTCATTGGGTAAGAAATATGAACTAACCTATGTTAGTTTACAATTTTGCCCCAAGGCTCCCAAGCCCGATTCCATAGCGATTTATAAGAGCTCGGATTATGGTAAAACCTGGCAACCCTTCCAGTTCTATAGCTCACAATGCCGTAGAGTCTATGGGCGACCCAATCGAGCCACTATCACCAAACACAATGAACAGGAAGCTCGTTGTACCGATTCCCATCGTCATACCAGTGATATCATGGGCAGTCTTCAAGGATCACGTATCGCTTTCAGTACCCTTGATGGTCGTCCTTCGGCCCGAGATTTGGATTCATCGCCTGTGCTACAGGATTGGGTAACTGCCACTGATATTAAGGTGATCTTCCATCGTCTACAAATGCCCGATGGCAATGCTTTGATCACATTGGATAACCCTTCGGAGAAATCTTCTGATGCCAAGGCTGGCAAATACAATGAGCCCAATTCGTTAGTCATCAGCGCCTTGGATCAAACCAATTCCATAATTGGTGGTTCCTCATCTACACTGGCCTCCTCATCCGGTTTACATTATGCCGTATCCGATTTTTCAGTTGGTGGACGTTGCAAATGCAATGGTCATGGTTCCAAATGCATAACCGATCATCATGGCCTGTTGACCTGTGAATGTAAACATAATACGGCTGGCAGAGATTGTGAACGCTGTAAACCATTCCATTTTGATCGTCCCTGGGGTCGTGCAACGGCACGTGATGCCAATGAATGTAAAAGTAAGTAATATGGCCCAAAAAAATATTGTGTATGTAGTTTTTGTTTTTGTCCAAAAATTCTAGCACGTGTTGGAAATTTTTTTTGGAGACCATGACCATTAGATACACAGGAAAAAATTTCTTGGAGAAAATGTTTAAGATTTTTGTTCTACAGAGAGCTCATTCCGTTTTAATTTAATTTATTTTATTTTATTTTATTTTATTTTATTTTATTTTATTTTATTGTATTTTATTTTATTGTATTTTATTTTATTTTATTTTATTTTATTTTAATTTAATTTAATTTAATTTAATTTAATTTAATTTAATTTAATTTAATTTAATTTAATTTAATTTAATTTAATTTAATTTAATTTAATTTAATTTAATTTAATTTAATTTAATTTAATTTAATTTAATTTAATTTAATTTAATTTAATTTAATTTAATTTAATTTAATTTAATTTAATTTAATTTAATTTAATTTAATTTAATTTAATTTAATTTAATTTAATTTAATTTAATTTAATTTAATTTAATTTAATTTAATTTAATTTAATTTAATTTAATTTAATTTAATTTAATTTAATTTAATTTAATTTAATTTAATTTAATTTAATTTAATTTAATTTAATTTAATTTAATTTAATTTAAGTTAAGTTAAGTTAAGTTAAGTTAAGTTAAGTTAAGTTAAGTTAATTTAACAAAATAACATAATTTTTCTCAGTGTATAAAAAGAGATATTTGCAATGTTACATTTCTATTTGTTTAGGAAGCTTCTTATAGTGCCACTTATTGTTGAATAAAGTCATTTATAGTTAATAGTCAGAATGTTTGTCAAAGTTCTTAAAAAAAGGCTAAAGAGGGTTTTTAGAAAATTCAGGAAGGATAGTGGCATGGACAATTGAGTAAATGGATGGTTTGGGTAACTACTATACCAAACATGTAGGTAGTTTCCCCTCATTCCATCCTCTAACTACCATGTGAAAGTAGGAACAAGTTGACAAGCATTATTCAAAACCAAAGAGGAGGGTTGTTTTGTCATGTTTGTTTAGCCTTTTCTAACAAAGTCACAAACTTCGGCAAGTAAGCACGTGTCCTTTTAAATGCCTCATTGGTTTGATTAATTTCATGCAGTTATTTTTGCTTGCTTTGTTGAGACATTGAAAATTGAAGTACTTTCTTTTTTAATTTTGAATTTTAAATATATGTATGTAAGTTGTAGAACTATTGTAAATAAACTATCCTCCCCCTCTGGGCAAGCAGCATTAATATTTTCAAGACCTTTTTAATCCATGGTATAAAAAAAGGCTTACAGACAATTTCCAAGAATACTCCCATGTCAATCAAATTTGTTGAAGCTTAAATTAAATTCTTGTTAAATTATGTTAACCAACCCTATAATACTTTTTTAAATCAAGGATTTTCTTGGGAATATGTTGAAGGTATATCCTTAAACAGAGTAATTTACAGATCGCAGGTCACTGTTTCTTGGGAATATGTTGAAGGTCTTTCCTTAAGCAGAGTAATTTACAGATCTCAGGTCAATACCTACACTGTGGAGGGGGTGGAGGATCAATTTTCATTGAGTTCATTGAGGATTAACCTTCCTAACTAAGGCGAGTATTTTGAGAATATATTTTAAAGTTCCCTTGAATTTGAAATTTTGTATGTGAATTATTATCGAACAGAGAAACAAGCGTGAATATTGAAAGTCTTTCGAGAAAAATCCAATGTACAAACAATTATAATTCGCGTCTAAAAATTGCAAATTTTATTTCTACAAGAAATTTTGTAAAAATTTTATTTTTATACAAAAATTTTGTCAAAATTTTATTTCTATAGAAAATTTTGTCAAAATTTTATTTCTATAGAAAATTTTGTCATAATTTTATTTCTATAGAAAATTTTGTCAAAATTTTATTTCTATAGAAAATTTTGTCAACATTTTATTTCTATACAAAAATTTTATCAAAATTTTATTTCTATAGAAAATTCTTTTAAAAATTTTATTTCTATAGAAAATTTTTCAAAATTTTATTTCAATAGAAAATTTTGTCAAAATTTTATTTCTATAGAAAATCTTGTCAAAATTTTATTTCTATAGAAAATTTTGTCAAAATTGTATTTCTATGGAATATTTTGTCAAAATTTTTTTCTACAAAAATTTTTTTCAAAATTTTATTTCTATAATTTTTTTTTCAAAATTTTATTTCTATACAAACATTTTGTCAAAATTTTATTTCTATAGAAAATTTTGTTTTATTTCTATAAAAAATGTTGTCAACATTTTATTTCTATGAAATTTTATTTCTATAGAAAATTTGGTCAAAATTGTATTTCTATAGAAAATTTGGTAAAAATTTTATTTCTATGGAATATTTTGTCAAATTTTTTTTCTACAGAAAATTTTTTAAAGATGTTATTTCTATAGAAAATTTTGTCAAAATTTTATTCCTATAGAATATTTTGTAAAAATTTTATTTTTATAGAATATTTTGTCAAAATTTTATTTCTATAGAAAATTTTGTCAAAATTTTATTTCTATACAATAATTTTGTCAAAATTTTATTTCTATAGAAAATTTTGTCAAAATTTTATTTCTATACAATAATTTTGTCAAAATTTTATTTCTATAGAAAATTTTTTAAAAATTTTATTTTTATAGAAAAATTTTAATAATTTATTTTAATTTAATTTAATTTACTTTTTTAAATCAAGGATTTTCTTGGGAATATGTTGAAGGTATATCCTTAAACAGAGTAATTTACAGATCGCAGGTCACTGTTTCTTGGGAATATGTTGAAGGTCTTTCCTTAAGCAGAGTAATTTACAGATCTCAGGTCAATACCTACACTGTGGAGGGGGTGGAGGATCAATTTTCATTGAGTTCATTGAGGATTAACCTTCCTAACTAAGGCGAGTATTTTGAGAATATATTTTAAAGTTCCCTTGAATTTGAAATTTTGTATGTGAATTATTATCGAACAGAGAAACAAGCGTGAATATTGAAAGTCTTTCGAGAAAAATCCAATGTACAAACAATTATAATTCGCGTCTAAAAATTGCAAATTTTATTTCTACAAGAAATTTTGTAAAAATTTTATTTTTATACAAAAATTTTGTCAAAATTTTATTTCTATAGAAAATTTTGTCAAAATTTTATTTCTATAGAAAATTTTGTCATAATTTTATTTCTATAGAAAATTTTGTCAAAATTTTATTTCTATAGAAAATTTTGTCAACATTTTATTTCTATACAAAAATTTTATCAAAATTTTATTTCTATAGAAAATTCTTTTAAAAATTTTATTTCTATAGAAAATTTTTCAAAATTTTATTTCAATAGAAAATTTTGTCAAAATTTTATTTCTATAGAAAATCTTGTCAAAATTTTATTTCTATAGAAAATTTTGTCAAAATTGTATTTCTATGGAATATTTTGTCAAAATTTTTTTCTACAAAAATTTTTTTCAAAATTTTATTTCTATAATTTTTTTTTCAAAATTTTATTTCTATACAAACATTTTGTCAAAATTTTATTTCTATAGAAAATTTTGTTTTATTTCTATAAAAAATGTTGTCAACATTTTATTTCTATGAAATTTTATTTCTATAGAAAATTTGGTCAAAATTGTATTTCTATAGAAAATTTGGTAAAAATTTTATTTCTATGGAATATTTTGTCAAATTTTTTTTCTACAGAAAATTTTTTAAAGATGTTATTTCTATAGAAAATTTTGTCAAAATTTTATTCCTATAGAATATTTTGTAAAAATTTTATTTTTATAGAATATTTTGTCAAAATTTTATTTCTATAGAAAATTTTGTCAAAATTTTATTTCTATACAATAATTTTGTCAAAATTTTATTTCTATAGAAAATTTTTTAAAAATTTTATTTTTATAGAAAAATTTTTTTTTATAGAAAATTCAAAATTTCAAAATTTTATTTCTATAGAAAATTTTGTCAAAATTTTATTTCTATACAATAATTTTGTCAAAATTTTATTTCTATAGAAAATTTTTTAAAAATTTTATTTTTATTTCTATAGAAAATTTTTCAAAATTTTATTTCAATAGAAAATTTTGTCAAAATTTTATTTCTATAGAAAATCTTGTCAAAATTATATTTCTATAGAAAATTTTGTCAAAATTGTATTTCTATGGAATATTTTGTCAAAATTTTTTTCTACAAAAATTTTTTGTCAAAATTTTATTTCTATAATTTTATTTCTATACAAACATTTTGTCAAAATTTTATTTCTATAGAAAATTTTGTAAAAATTTTATTTCTATAAAAAATGTTGTCAACATTTTTTTCTATAAAAAATGTTGTCAACATTTTATTTCTATTGAAATTTTTTTCAAAATTTTATTTCTATAGAAAATTTGGTCAAAATTGTATTTCTATAGAAAATTTGGTAAAAATTTTATTTCTATGGAATATTTTGTCAAAATTTTTTTCTACAGAAATTTTTTTAAAGATGTTATTTCTATAGAAAATTTTGTAAAAATTTTATTTTTATAGAATATTTTGTCAAAATTTTATTTCTATAGAAAATTTTGTCAAAATTTTATTTCTATACAAAAATTTTGTCAAAATTTTATTTCTATAGAAAATTTTTTAAAAATTTTATTTTTATAGAAAATTGTCAAAATTTGAGTTTTATAGAAAATTTTGTCCAAATTTTTTTTCTATACAAAAATTTTTTCAAAATTTTATTTCTATAGGAAATTTCGTCAAAATTTTATTCCTATAGAATATTTTGTAAAAATTTTATTTTTATAGAATATTTTGTAAAAATTGTATTTCTACAGAAAATTTTGTCAAAATTTTATTTCTATACAAAAATTTTGTCAAAATTTTATTTCTATAGAAAATTTGGTCAAAAGTGTATTTCTATAGAAAATTTGGTAAAAATTTTATTTCTATGGAATATTTTGTCAAAATTTTTTTCTACAGAAAATTTTTTAAAGATGTTATTTCTATAGAAAATTTTGTCAAAATTTTATTCCTATAGAATATTTTGTAAAAATTTTATTTTTATAGAATATTTTGTAAAAATTTTATTTCTACAGAAAATTTTGTCAAAATTTTATTTCTATAAAATATTTTGCCAAAATTTTATTTCTATAGAAAATTTTGTTAAAATTTTATTCCTATAGAAAATTTTGTCAAAATTTTTTTTCTACGGAAAATTTTGTTAAAATTTTATTTCTATAGAAAATTTTGTCAAAATTTTATTTCTATAGAAAATTTTGTCAAAATTTTATTTCTATAGAAAATTTTGTCAAAATTTTATTTCTATAGAAAATTTTGTCAAAATTTTATTTCTATAGAAAATTTTGTCAACATTTTATTTCTATGGAATATTTTGTCAAAATTTTATTTCTATAGAAAATTTTGTCAAAATTTTATTCCCATAGAATATTTTGTCAAAATTTTGTTTCTATAGAATATTTTGTCAAAGTTTTATTTCTATAGAAAATTTTGTCAAAATTTTTTTTCTACACAAGAATTTTGTCACAATCATTCGTTTTGTTTTGTTATTGTTGGTTTTGTTCTTTAAGCATTGTTGTTGTTTTTTTATTTCAGCTTAAAACCATGCACTGACTAAACTCCAAGAGTAGCTTAACCAACATAGGAAAAGAATGTTTGTCAATTTTATTTGGGCAAAGCCCTATAGACTGCAAGATGGTTGGATGGACGCACGTTTCGGAATTACCACATTCCTCATCAGCATCCTCTACTTACAGCAAAACTATCAACCAATTATCAGAATAAATTCAGGCACTTAATTAAACCCAAGGTGACCACACTTGAACCTTCCGAAAAAAGGTTTTGTATGATAGCCGGCTTATGCCGAAATAATAAATTTGACAAACATTCTTTTCCTCTATTGGTTAAGCTACACTTGTTCAATAAACCCAAGTCAATGCATGGTTTTAAGCTGAAATAAAAAAACAACAAAAATTTTATTTCTATAGAAAATTTTGTCAACATTTTATTTCTATAGAAAATTTCGTCAAAAATTAATTTCTACACAAAAATTTTGTCAAAATTTTATTTCTATACAAAAATTTTGTCAAAATTTTATTTCTATACAAAAATTTTTTTAAAATTTTATTTCTAAGAAAATATTTTCAAAATTTTATTTCTACAGAAAATTTTGTCAAAATTTTATTTCTACAGAAAATTTTGTCAAAAATTTTATTTCTATAAAAAATTTTGTCAAAATTTTTTTTCTACGGAATATTTTGTCAAAATTTTTTTCTACATAAAATTTTTTCAAAATTTTATTTCTATAGAAATTTTTGGCAAAATTTTATTTCTATAGAAAATTTTGTCAAAATTTTATTTCTATAGAAGACTTTATCAAAATTTTATTTCTATAAAAAATTTTGTCAACATTTTATTTCTATAGGAAATTTTGTCAAAATTTTATTTCTATGGAAAATTTTGTCAAAATTTTATTTCTATAGAATATTTTGTAAAACTTTTATTTCTATAGAATATTTTGTCTAAATTTTATTTCTATAGAAAATTTTGTCAAAATTTTATTTCTATAGAAAATTTTGTCAACATTTTATTGCTATAGAAAATTTTGTCAAAATGTTGATTCTATAAATTTGTTTTTTCAAAATTCAAAAATTTTTTAAAAGTTTAATTTCTATACAAAAATGTTGTCAAAATGTTATTCTATAGAAAATTTTGTTAAAATTTTATTTCTATAAAAAATTTTGTTGAAATTTTAATTTTATAGAAAATTGTGTCAAACTTTTATTTCTGTAGAAAATTGATGATTTTTTAATTTGCATGACAATTTTTGTTCCAAAATTGAAGCAGAGAGAAATGGAAGGTTTTCCACAAATTTCGATTTCTATAAAAAAATTCTATAAATTTTGTCAAAATATAAAAAAAAATCGTAATTAATTTTTTTTATTATCGCAGAAAAATGTTGATGGTATCCAAGTTGTTATAAAACTTTAATTTTTTATCGTTTTTTCTATTATTGTTAATGTCCTTAGCAAATAAAGTCCGCCATTACTGTATTTTTAAGATCAATTGCGTCACAATTTAATTTGTAATATTTTTTATTTTTATTTTATGGAAAATTAGGATACAGGTGCAATTCGTCATTTTTATTTTTATTATAATTCCTTTTTTATAATTTCTTCTTAAATTGAAATACCAAAAAATACTGTCCTATAACAAGAAGGCTATAAAATATATATTTCCAACATTTCCCCCTTTATCGTATCTCCTTCCGTTTTTTGTGAAATATCCCGCCACTAAATCCTGACGACCAATTAATAACAAAAAAAATTGTAAGGCAAATTAATGATTTGCACTCAACCATAAAAACAGCTCGTAAATATTTCTTTACGATGATAATAATTTTTCCCCAAAAAACAACTTTCAATTAAATCTATTGGTAACCATAACAAAATGCCTATCGCCTAATCACTGCTCTTCATGTTACTACGATTCCGAGTTGTGGCCTCCTCCCGTAAGAGATTGCTTCCATCTTCCCACCACATAAAAATCCTCGTAATTAATTTCTTTCACTGATACGCATCTAAAACGTTTAGATTTTTACTGCGTTGTCATTTAATTTCGCAAAAACCCGTTAATACCCTTCATTTAACTTGGCTATGAGGAACTATAGAGTCGACCGGCCGACCACCACCATAGCACAGCTGTCAGAAAGCCCACCAACCCAAAGCCAAGCCAACATGGCTAAGATATTGAAAACGCCAGCAGCATTGCAGTTAAAAGAAAATAAATTGCAAAACATTTAAAAAATCGTTAAATAGGCCTATTTTCGTGATAGTGAGATGGGATAAAATTGTTTGGGGGGCAAAGCAGAATGAGTTTTTATTTAAGTGTGACAAATAATAAAAAAAAATTAATATTCATTATATGATGTTACATATTTTAATTTAAATAAAAATTGGGAAATCCAGAGGGGAAGAGAGTATGCTTTAAGTATTGTATTAAATTAATTTAATTTATATTATTTTTTATTAAATTAAACTAAATTAAAAATGAACAACTAAAAATTTAAAATACAAAACTAAAAATTAAATCAATCAATGTGCCAAATTTCAACCAGATCGGATGAATTTTGCATCTCCAAAAGGCACCGGAGGCCAAATCTGGGGATCGGTTTATATGGGGGCTATATATAATTATAAACCGATATGGACCACTTCCTGCATGATTGTTAGAGACCATACACTAACACCATGTACCAAATGTCAACCGAATCGGATGAATTTTGCTCTTCCAAGAGGCTCGGGAGGTCAAATCTGGGGATCGGTTTATAGGGGGCTATATATAATTATTGACCGATGTGGACCAATTTTCGCATGGTTGTTAGAGACCACACACTAACACCACGTACCAAATTTCAGCCGGATCGGATGAAATTTGCTCTTTCAAGAGGCTCCGGAGGTCAAATCTGGGGATCGGTTTATATGGGAGCTACATATAATTATGGACCAATGTGGACCATGTTTGGCATAGTTGTTAGAGACCTTATATTTACACCATGTAAAAAATTTCAAACGAATCGGATGAATTTTTCTCTTCCAAGAAGCTACGGAGCTCAAATCGGGGGATCGGTTTATATGGGGGCTATATATAATTATGGACCGATGTGGACCAATTTTTGCATGGTTGTTCGAGACCATATAATAACACCATGTACCAAATTTCAGTCGGATCCGATAAAATTTACTTCTCTTAGAGGATCCGCAAGTCAAATCTGGAGATCGGTTTATATGGGAGCTATATAAATACAATTATGGACCGATATGGACCAATTCCTGCATTGTTGTTAGAGACCATATATTTACACCATGTACAAAATTTCAAACGAATCGGATGAATTTTGCTCTTCCAAGAGGCTACGGAGCTCAAATCTGGTGATCGGTTTATATGGGGCCTATATATAATTATGGACCGATGTGGACCAATTTTCGCATGGTTGTTAGAGACCATATAGTAACACCACGTAACAAAATTCAGCCAAATCGTATAAAATATGCTTCTCTTAGAGGCTCCGCAAGCCAAATCTGGGAATCCGTTTATATGTGGGCTAGGGAGCCAGCGTGGTGCAATGGTTAGCATGCCCGCCGTGCATATACAACGTCGTGGGTTCGGTTCCTGCTTCGACCTAAGTAATGCTGGTGACATTTCTGAGGGTTTCAAAGCTTCTCTAAGTGGTTTCACTGCCATGTTGAACGCCGTTTGGACTCGGCTATTAAAAGGAAGTCCCTTGTCATTGAGCTTAACATGGAATCGGGCAGCACTCAGTGATAAGTGAGAATTTCACCAATGTGGTATCACAATGGACTGAATAGTCTACGTGAGGCTGACACATCGGGCTGCCACCTATGGGGATATACATAAAAGTGGACCGATATGGCCCATTTGCAATACCGTCCGACTTACATAAATAACAAGTACTTGTGCCAAGTTTCTAGCAAGCTTGTTTGGAAGTTAGCGTGATTTCAACTGACAGACTGACGGACATGACATGCTTAGATGGACTCAGAATTTCATCACGACCCAGAATATATATACTTTATGGGGTCTTAGAGTAATATTTCGATGTGTTTCAAACGGATGACAAAGTTAATATCCCCCATTCTATGGTGGAGGGTGTAATAAAAAATTGAAAAGTAAAAAATTAAAACTTAAAAATTTAAATAAAAATTAAAAACTAAGGATCAAAAATTAAGAATTAAAAAAGTGAAAAATTAAAAATTAAAAAAATTAACAATTAAAATAAAGGGTGGTTAAAATTTCAAGGGCCGATGTTGATTTTGAATAAAACACAAACTATTTAGGAAATTATTGTAATTTTATTTTATTATGATATATTGGTATTAAACCGCACCAAACAATCACTCTTTGTGGGTGCATTGGTTTTTCGACAATCACTCTTGGATTCTCATTCGCCCAAATGCGGAAATTCTGTTTATTGACGAATCCACTGAGGTGAAAATGTGCCTCATCACTGAAGATGATTTTCTTCGAAAATTGATCATCCACTGTTGCCATTTCTAGGAACCATTTAACACGTTGTTGGATTGTGTATCTCTCCATGGTTCAAATAGAGTAAGTCTGAAATAGAGAAATGTCAAATAAAATTCGGAAAAAAACTTGGCGTTTAGGTGTGGTTCACATTCAACATCGGCCCTTACAATTTAACCACCCTTTATTAAAAATTAAAATATTAAAAATTAAAATTTAAAAGTTATTAATTAAAATTAAGAATTAAAATTTTAAAGTAAGAATTAAAAATGTTAAATTAAAAATGTTAAATTAAAAATTTTAAATTAAAAATTTAAGAATTAAAAATTAAAGTTAAAAAATTAAAAATTTAAAGTTTAAAAATTTTAAAATAAAAAATAAATTAAATTAATTCAAATGAAATGCAATTCATGTTAACCCATAACTATCATCCTTTTTGAAGTTACCACATTTTATTTCTACATGCCTATACTTACGAAATGCCCGCTCATTATAGGCGTATTATGATGAGAGATACTCATGGTCGATGATTATGATGAGATTGAAGTTGATGTCCACCAAGGCGAAATAATAATAGGAATTTAAATGACGATAAGGTCTATCAGTCGACCACTTGGCTGGTACATAGTAATGAAGGGCTCCTCTAAGAATGGAAGTCAATATAGCAAATACAAAAGTGATTTAATTAAACCATCATTTACACGCTCTAAGCTTCCGCTGCTCAACAGCAAGACGAAAAAAAACACAAAACGAATATCAAAAACATATCGACACTAAATGGCCTCAAGGGAGCGACTGAACAAATGTGAATGTCCAATATTCAAAGATTTCAAATCAAGAATACTGCATACAGCAAACTGGCTGATGATGGCTTATTGCCTTTCTCGGCAGATGTCTCAAGAAACAAAACATTCATCTATGGTCCAGCTCGAGGGATTCTTGAGGAATGTAAATGCTTTACAAGAAATGTTTCCAGTCTCTTGAGGCCTGATTGTAATATCATTTCGCCAAAGCTGGTGTAGACATAGTGACTAGCTTCAATGTCATCTTATTGTTTAGCATTATCAGCATTCTAACTTCTCCGGCATCTCCATGGAGTCTCTCTCTCTGATGGTGGTATTTTGTATTGACCATTTCCGTTAGCCATAGTCATAAACTAAATTATGCTTCACTGAGAAAGTTGATAATATGACATTGGTTCCAAAGACTGGAAAACCAATAGATAGACAGACAGACCGGCGGATCGTCGTCATTATGGTCATGTAACCTAGGGACATGTGCGAAACTCGCATGATGTTCTATAGTTGTGGGTTAATTTTCTGATGGAATGTTTTGATGGTGCTAGGGAGGGGGCAAGTGGGGGAAAAATTAGTTGTCTTAAACGATGATGATGAAACATGATTGTCTGCCTTTTCTTTGTGTATGATCTAAGAATATCGACACGCACCTACCGGCCAGCTAAATAAAACTGAAAAGCTTTTTGCCCTTAGCCCATAATAATACTCTAATGGATTTTTTTTTTCGTATTTTAAAATGCCTATTAAAAGGTAATAAAATGTTTTCGAATTTTTCATATGTTAGATATGGATATGAAAATATTTTCTTATGATCTTTAATGGGCCATATTCTAGGCATGTGTATAACACTCAAACTCCCAATTTCGTAAATTTTTGTTGTGTCTTATTTTGGAAAGAAATATTTTTGATATGAAATTTTTAGGTAAGACTCTGGAATGCTCTGGAGTTGTATTGACAAAGAAAAAGACTACCAATTCGGCTTTAAAATTTTGTAAAAGCAGAATTTCTTTTATGTTATTATTAATATTTTATTCCCTTAAATCCCACTGAAGTATTTCAATTTATATTATTTATTTATTTATTTATTTATATATTTCTACACAGCAAGACAATGTCTTATAATTATAGTGCAGATTTCAATAGTTCAATAGTCTCTCTCGCCATAATTGTATGCCGGTTATAAGTCGATGTGTCCATCTGCTCATTATCTCGTTCATTCCATTTATCTCTGGTATGGTCTTGTTGGATGTTTGGAATCCAATTGGTTACGCCTTGTTGTCTGGCCTCGCTTCCGCTCCGCTTATTCCTCTGGATCTCGTCTTTGATAGTTTCTACTATTACTAATGCGGCTTTTCCTGATACTGTTTGGTACGCTGAGGTGATACTCAGAGCTGCCGTTATCTGCACTGAAAGCGGCTTATTCGCCTAAGTTTGTCTCTATAGGGTTGACACCTGAGTAGCCGTGCTCAGAGAGCATTTGAATTTTGCAGTACGTCAGTTCCCCATGTCTTCACTCTCGCCACATTTGTATGTCGATTATAAGACGGTGTGTCTGTCCTTCGTCTCGTTCCTCCATTGTTCCTGCCGCTTATCTCGGGTCTCTTGTATGATGTTACTAATGCGGCTTTTCCTGATACTGTTTGGTATGCTGAGATGATACTCTGAGCTGCCGTTCTCTGCACTGAATGCGGCTTGTTCGCCTAAGTTTGACACCGTGACCGTGCTCTGAGATCATTTGAATTGTGCAGTATGTCAGTTCTCCGTGTCTTCACTCTCGCCACAGTTGTATGTCGATTATATGTCGGTGTGTCCATCTACCCTTCGTCTCGTTCCTCTATTGTTCCTGGCACTTATCTCGGGTCTCTTGTTGGATGTTACTGGAAGCGGCTTATTCGCCTAAGTTTGTCTCTATAGGGTTGACACCTGAGTAGCCGTCCTCAGAGAGCATTTGAATTGTGCAGTATGTCAGTTCCCCATATCTTCACTCTCGCCACAATTGTATGTTGATTATAAGTCCGTGTGTCCATCTGTCCTTCGTCTCGTTCCTCCATTGTTCCAGCCATTTATCTCGGGTCTCCTGTTGGATGTTACTAATGCGGCTTTTCCTGATACTGTGTGGTATGCTGAGGTGATTCTCAGAGCTGTCGTCCTATGCACTGAAAGCGGCTAGTTCGTCTAAGTTTGTCTCTATAGGGTTGACACCTGAGTAGCCGTACTCAGAGATCATTTGAATTGTCCAGTATGTCAGTTCTCCATGTGTCCACTCTCGCCACAATTGTATGTCGGTTGTAAATCGGTGTGTCCATCTGTCCTTTGTCTCGTTCCTACATTGTTCCTGTTACTTATGTCGGGTCTCTTGTTGGATGTTCGGTATCAAGTTGGTCTTGCCTTGTCATTTGGCCTCGATTAATTTTTCCGCTTAATAGCCTAAAAATCATTTGGGATCGTTCTTGTTATTACTAGCGTTCTCAGTACTGACAGTAGCTAGTTCCCTCTAATTCGTTGCAGTAGGATCGAAGCCCAGTTTTCACATCCATAGAGGAGTATGTTGTTACTCATCTCCTGGCGTATCCTTCTTCTCCTAGGAAGAGGGTTCCCAATGTTTGCCACTAAAGTGCTCAGTCGTGTCGGCAATCATAGCAGCTTCCCGATTCTATGTTTAGCTTAATGATAAGAGACCTTCGGAACTTTTCCAAGCATTCAGAAAAGTTTTCCAAATCCTCAAATAGTTCACATTTTGCTAATGATTTCAATCCGGCTTCTTCCACATAAAACTATTCCATGCCAAACTGAAAGTTATTAAAATAAAAATTTTCACTAGGGATCATTTTGGATTATATATTTTTTTAATTTCCCCCAAAAAAAATCTTAAGCTTCAAATTTACTTTCAAATCTTCCTTCACCAGTTTGCCTTCGAAACCTGCACCGCATGTGCCAGTGTTTACTTTAACAAAAACGCTTAAGGTGGGATCAATGTCATTCATGTGGAACATGCCATAAATATTACGTCGGTAAGTTTCAATTACACTCCGAAGAGAAATTGATTTAGAACGCAACATACCTTGAAAACAGTTGTGAATCGAATTCACAGGAATATTCACAGCATTAATTCAATTGCTTACCATCTTCTTCTTCACCATCATCAACCCCTAATCGTAAGCAATAACAAAATAATGAGTTACGAAATCCTTCATAGATTGAATAGTAGCAATGCAATGTACAATACAATATTTGAGGTAGCTGAACACGTGTCAAATGTTCTACAATGACGGATAAGCTTAATCTGTTGTATAAACGTCATTACCTAAAGTTGGTCCTTCGTTTGCAGTCTTTGATACTTTTTGAGGGATTGTTTGGGATTGCCAACTCAACAGGATTAGACCAATAAACATGCGTCCTTGTGTTATGTTCAGTGGTTGGAATAGCTAAGAGAAAAATAATTCCCAAGTACATTTATCGTCATCACCATACCATGCCATTCATTCATCCACCCATCCATCAAAAACTCTTCCACATTCACCGAAAAAATGAGCAGTTTACCATAATTGAAAACTTATTTGTGATAATCGTTCGACAAATGGAGTGAGCCAAAATAATGTCGTCAACGATGATGGGG
Organism: Haematobia irritans; assembly: GCF_050003625.1. Taxonomy (NCBI): domain Eukaryota; kingdom Metazoa; phylum Arthropoda; class Insecta; order Diptera; family Muscidae; genus Haematobia; species Haematobia irritans. Next base: position 116,479,768 of record NC_134399.1, on the reverse strand, counting down.
AACATCATATCATCTCTGGCCCATGAATTCAAATCGTGCAAGACTGGTGATTGTTGGTGGTTCGAATGAATGGATATTGCGAGGTTTGTTTTTTTTTGTAGCGTCAAGTATTTGTTGGACTTTAATCTTTAATAATGTTATGAATATTTGATAAGGAACATATTTTGTTGTTGTGTCAGTTGTTATTATTACTGCTGCTGATTACTATTAGCCCTGAAAACCCATCATTTTTTCCATTCTTATATTAGAAATATGGATGGCAATCAACAGTCTGACAAAATATGTATACTGATAAAGGTTGAAAGGATTTGGGGTGCAACCATATGGAGAAGTTTTCTGAAGAAGACTTTTCGAAATCCTCCGTGAGTTAAAATAAAGTTGGAAGTCCAAATTTGCATGGTATATTGAATATTTTTAAAATAGCCCAGCCAAAGTAGTAATAAAGCTAAATGTCCTTTGTATATGCGTAAGTGGTGCAAAATGGTATCAGAAGTAATGAATATTTCATGGACTTGTCGTAGGATATTTAAGCACTAAGAAAATCGCCGTAAGCTCATTTTCCTTCTGTTTCATATCTATAAATTTAAAAATCACTACAGTAGTAAGGTAATAATTTCAGTGTTAAGTTTGTAAACCTTGATGGTCATCCGACCATCATACCATATGACATTATAGGTCCAGCCATTGCGGCATATAGCCAATGCACAATTTTTCCTACTTACAGTATTGGAAGGCCGATGTAGTTTCTTCTGCCAGTTCTTCAATAGGGCTGTTTTCTTTTAGCACTGGATACCCTAAGCCGTGTAGGATTAAAAGAAAACAGAATACTCGTTTATACAGGACACCCATCCCAGAATCCCCCATCGAGTTTTTTTAAATTCCGATGCAGTCCTTTTGGACAAGTCCACAAACATTTCTTCTAAAGCGCATCGTGGGATCCCCCAATAATTTTTTTCCATTTCCGATGCAGTCCTTTTGGATAAGTGTACAAACATTTCTTCTAAAGCGCATCTTGGGATCCCTCACTGATTTTTTTCTACTTCCGATGCAGTCCTTGTGGACAAGTATTAGAAAGAACGCAATCAGGCTATTTTAAGTGCAAATTTTGTACAGTTAAATTTTACAAAAAATAGAAAACTAATAAATAAATAAAAAATAGAAATTAATAAAAAAAGTAAAAAATAATAAAAAAAATAAATGTCATCCCCGCTGGGATTTGAACCTGGGCCGTTTGACTTTTTCGCTTCCATGGAAGTTATTTTGAGAAGCTTTTGCAAATTACGAGAATTTTTAATTTTTTTTTTGTTGATTTTTAATGGAAAAAATATATTTATACGAAAATATATGCCGAAAATAAAAAATAAAAACGATGCATGACATAAAAAAATAATTTTTTAGAAAAATATTTGATAAAAAAATTGCCGCTGGTGAGATTTGAACCTGCGTTTCTTTTTTTTTTCGTTCATACTAATAAAGAACATCTCGAGAAGCAATTAGAATGTTATTCCTTGGTGTCGTATTACGATCATATCACAAACATTTGAGTTGACCTTTCCACGCTTTATGTTAAATTGCGTTTGTGGCTGAGTGTGCTAAGGCGTTCTGTTATGGTGCCAGCAAACCCAGGTTAAACCCCTGGTCGGAGCGAAAAAGTTTTTCAAATTGTAAAAATTAGATAATAGGAAAATAATTGTGTAATAAAACATATGGACGAAAAATAAAGAAAAATTGGTTGAAAAAAATTGTTTTTTTTCGCTTTTTAAATTTCTTCATTCAAATTAACTTCCAGGGTACAACTTCTAAAGCAATGCAAAGGATCCAAAAAGGGAGTACTTCCGTCCTATGACAAGCCCATGTTAAATTCATTGGAGATGATCCAAGTTTGCACTACTTCCGGATCACATTTGGGGATCCAAACTACTTTTTTTGGAAACTCTTTTTTTGCTGGGATATTGATAAAATTGTACAAAATTTTCTATACAATTTTGACAACAATTTCTACAGAAATAAAATGTTGACAAAATCCTCGATAGAAATAAAATGTTGAGAAAATTTTCTATAGAAATAAAATTTTGATAAAATTTTCTATAGAACTAAAATTTTGAGAAAATAATCTATAGAATAATATTTAACTAAATTTTCCAGAGAAATAATTTACTTAAATTTTCTATAGAAATAAAATGTTGACAACATTTTCTATAGAGATAAAATTTTGACAAAAATTTTATAGAAACAAAATTTTGATAAAAATTTCTATAGAAATAAAAATTTGACAAAATTTTCTATAGAAATAGAATATTGACAAAATTTTGTATAGAACTAGAATTTTGACGAAATTTTTTATAAAAACAAAATTTTGATAAAATTGTCTATAGAAATAAAATTTTGACAAAATTTTCTACAGAAATAAAATTTTGATAACGTTTTCCATAGAACTAAAATTTTGAGAAAATAGCCTATAGAATAATATTTAACTAAATTTTCCAGAGAAATAAAATTTTGACAACATTTTCTGAAGAAATAAAATTTTGACAACATTTTCCATAGAAAAAATTTTAGACAAAATTTTCTATAGAAATAGAATATTGAATATTGACATTTTCTAAAGAAATAAAATTTTGACAAAATTTTCTATAATAATAAAATTTTGAAAAAAATTTCCATAGAAATAAAATTTTGATAAAATTTTCCATAAAAATAAAATTTTGACAAAAAATTTATAAAATCTTCTATAGAAATAAATTTTTTACAACATTTTCTAAAGAAATAAAATTTTGACAAAATTTTCTATAAAAATAAAACTTTGACAAAATTTTCCATAGAAATAAAATTTTTATAAAATTTTCCTTAGAAATAAAATTTTCACAAAATTTTCTATAGAAATAAAATTTTGACATAAATTTTCTATAGAAATAAAATTTTGACAAAATTTTCTATACAAATAAAATTTTGATAACATTTTCTATACTACAATTTTGAGAAAATAGTCTATAGAATAAAATTTAACTAAATTTTCCAGAGAAATAAAATGTTGACAAAATTATCTATAGTAATAAAATTTTGACCAAAATTTTTATAAAAATAAAATGTTTGAAAAAATTGTCCATAGTAATAAAATGCTGACAAAAGTTTTCGATAAAATTAAAATTTTGACAAAATTTTCTATAGAACTAAAATTTTGACGAAATTTTCCATAGAAATAAAAAGTTGACAAAATTTTCTATAGAAATAAAATTTTGGCAAAATTTTCTATAGTAATAAAATTTTGGCAAAATATTCTATAGAAATAACATTTGGACAAAATTTTCTATAGAAATAGAATATTGACAAAATTTTCTATAGAAATAACATTTGGACAAAATTTTCTATAGAAATAGGAATATTGACAAAATTTTCCATAGAAATAAAATTTTGATAAAATTTTCCATAGACATAAAATTTTGACAAAATGTTCTATAGAAATAAAATTTTGACATAAATTTTCTATAAAAATAAAATTTTGACAAAATTTTCCATAGAAATAAAATTTTGATAAAATTTTGACAAAATTTTCAATAGAAATAAAATTTTGACATAAATTTTCTATAGAAATAAAATTTTGAAAAAATTTTCTATAGAAATAAAATTTTGATAACATTTTCTATAGAACTAAAATTTTGACAAAATTGTCTATAGAAATAAAATTTTGATAATATTTTCTATAGAACTAAAATTTTGACCAAATTGTCTATAGAAATAAAATTTAACAAAATTTTCTAGAGAAATAAGATTTTCACAAAATTTTCTATAGAAATAAAATTTTGATAAAATTTTCTATAAAGGGTGATACGGTCAAAATTTGGTCATGGGAAAACGCGTGTAAATCGGTGAAATCGTTTATTTAAAAAATCAAATTAAATTTCTTTTTCAAGTTCAATTAGTATAAAATTCAGGAAAAATATTCAGTTAGGCTTTCGTTTTTCCAAATCCGAATTGCCGGGCCTCACGCTTGACACCTGCCATCAGATTTTGTACAGCCACCTTCTTCGCCGCAGAAAGCCAGTTTGCCTTGAACTGCTGCTCGTCCTTAGCAGTTTTTTTTTGGTCTTCTTTAGGTTCCGCTTGACAATAGCCCAGTATTTCTCAATTGGGCGGAGCTCTGGCGTGTTGGGAGGATTCTTGTCCTTGGGAACCACCTGCACGTTGTTGTTGTGACAAAATTTTCTATAGAAATAAAATTTTGACAACATTTTCCATAGAAATAAAATTTTGACAAAATCTTCTATAGAAATAAATCTTTGACAAAAATTTTTATAGAAATAAAATTTTGACAAAATTTTCCATAGACATAAAATTTTCTAGAGAAATAAAATTTGGACAAAATTTTCGATAGAAATAAAATTTGGACAAAAGTATCTATAGAAATAAAATGTAATTTGTCAAAACTTCTATAGAAAAACAGTTTTGAAAGTTTTCTTTAAACTAAATAAATTTTAATTAAAGGAAAAATCATGATCTTTCCAATTTGTTGTCCCCAAAGGGTTAATCATAACATTTTGCGACACCACAATTCGATTTATATTCCAACAACGGAACAAATCAATAATCAACACATGTTGCCACAGCAAGGAATATTACCAGTAATTTGTAATTTCCTACCTAATTTTGTGAAACCTCTGGAAAAAACTAATAATAAAAAAATATGAACCGAAGCAAAACAAAAATCATCCAAAAATCACCACCACCTCCATCATCCCTATTATTATCGAAATCAAATCATCACCGTATAGTGTAAGCCCTTTCTTCATCCTCAAATGACAAAACATCAGTGGCATCATCTCCCTGAAATAACATCAATTTGTTAAACACTCACGTTTCATATGAAGGATTTCAAAATTTGCGAATTATTTTTTTCCATTCCAAGTGATTTTCGGATCATCATCATCATCATCATCATCATCATCATCATCATCATCATCGTGGTCGTCGTCAGACATTTGGCAAATATAACATGGTGTTAATTTTTAGTGAATCGTAGAACATAACAAAGAAACAAATAATTTATGTTTTCAGTTGTTAATAATGAAGGCAAAATGAAAAACAAAATGTACATGGTATTCGATACACCCTAAAGGTTGTAGGTCCTTCCAGGTGTCTGTCTCTCGCTCTCTTTCTCTTTGCTGGCCTGTCATTTAGTGGTGAACATAATCAAACAATAGCCTATACCACCAAAGTCCCCTTTTATTAAGGGTTTCTATTCGATTTCTGGTTTTGTTTTGTAGTTGAAGGAGGTACCTATTTACACAAAAAAAAAGAAAAAAACACGAGTATAGGAAATTTGAAGTGTGGTTCAATTACTGAGAACAAAGGCTATAATTTTCGTTTCCATGGAACAAATTGAAGATATAGGAAATGTGCAAATTTGATCAGCTAATGGCTATATGAGATGATTGAAGGTTACAGTTTGTGAATACAAAAGCATCTAAACTTTAGGAAGTTTGAAAAAGAGGATATGGAAGAATTTGGAGTAGCTAGTTTTGAAACTTCTACACCTATTCCTGAAAGGCATATGTAAAAATGAGTTGATTTGTTCGGTAAAGCATCCACTTAACACGATCCGTCTAAAAAAAGCATGTCCGGTTCCAAAGATTATGTCTCTAAACTAATGATTTTGGTATTGATTCCGAGCCAAAGAAGCCGGTAATTGAGGTATGGGTATTATTATGGGTAATTGTTGTCAAACTTTTATTTCTAAAGATAATTTTCCTTAAATTTTATTTCTGTAAATATGTTCTCAAAATTTTATTTATATAGAAAATTTTCTCAAAATTTTATTTCTATAGAAGATTTTCTCAAAATGTTATTTCTATAGAAAATTTTGTCAAAATTTTATTTCTATAGAAAATTTTCTTAAAATTTTATTTCTATAGAAAATTTTCTTAAAATTTTATTTCTATGGAAAATGTTCTCAAAATGCTATTTCTATTGAAAATTTTGTCGAAATTTTATTTCTATAAAAAATGTTGTCAAAATCTTATTTCTTTAAGACTTTTCTCAAAATTTTATGTCTTTAAAAATATTCTCAAAATTTTATTTCTATAGAAAATTTTCTCAAAATTTTATTTCTATAGAAGATTTTTTCAAGATGTTATTTCTATTGAAAATTTTCTCAAAATTTTATTTCTATAAAAAATCTTATCAAAATTTTATTTCTTTAAAAATTTTCTCAAAATTTTATGTCTTTAAAAATATTCTCAAAATTGTATTTCTATGGAAAATTTTCTCAAAATTTTATTTCTATAGAAGATTTTCTCAAAATGTTATTTCTATTGAAAATTTTATCAAAATGTTATTTCTATTGAAAATTTTGTCAAAATTTTATTGCTATAGAAAATTTTGTCAAAATTTTATTTCTATAGAAAATTTTCTTAAAATTTTATTTCTATGGAAAAATTTCTCAAAATATTATTTCTATTGCAAATTTTGTCAAAATTTTTTTTTCTACAGAGGATTTTGTCAATTTTTTTTCTATAAAAATTTTCTCAAAATTGTATTTCTATAGAAAATTTTCTCAAAATTTTATTTCTATAGAAGATTTTCTAAAAATTTTGTTTCTATGGAAAATTTTGTCAAAATTTTATTTCTACAGAAAATAGAAGTACCTCTTAGTTGCGGAGGAATATTTTGCAAAAACTACTAAAACACCAAGAACTCTACCAATCTACAAACAGTTAAAAATCTACCATTTGTGGTAGAATTCCGTGATTTACTTCAAATTTTGCACGAGAGGTACGTTTAATTGTATCGTTATGTGTGCCAAATTTGGTTCAGATCGGTTTAGATCTTAGATAGATATTGTTGTTAGAAATTATTGTCAAACTTTTATATCTATAGAAAATTTTTTTCAAAATTTTATTTCGTTACAAAATATTGGCGAAATTTAATTTCTTTAGAAATTGTTGTCAAACTTTTATATCTATAGAAAATTTTCTTAAAATTTTATTTCTTTAGAAAATATTGTCGAAATTTAATTTCTTTAGAAATTGGTGTCAAACTTTTATTTCTATAGAACATTTTCTCAAAATTTTATTTATATAGACATTTTTTTTTTTCAAAATTTTATTTCTTTAAAAATATTCTCAAAATTTTATTTCTATAGAAGATTTTCTCTAAATCTAATTTCTATTGAAAATTTTGTCCAAATTTTTTTTCTATAGAAAATTTTGTCAAAATCTTATTTCTATGGAAAATTTTCTCAAAATTTTATTTCTATACAAGATTTTCTCAAAATGTTATTTTTTATTGAAAATTTTTTAAAAATTTTATTTATAAAAAAAAATTTGTCAAAATTTTATTTCTCTAAAATTTTTCTCAAAATTGTATGTCTTTAAAAATATTCTCAACATTTTATTTCTATGGAAAATTTTCTCAAAATGTTATTTCTATTGAAAATTTTGTCGAAATTTTATTTCTATAAAAAATTTTGTCAAAATTTTATTTCTTTAAGAATTTTCTCAAAATTTTATTTCTTTAAGAATTTTCTCAAAATTTTATTTCTATAGAAAATTTTCTCAAAATTTTATTTCTATAGAAGATTTTTTCAAAATGTTATTTCTGTTGAAAATTTTGTCAAAATTTTATTTCTATAGAGAATTTTGTCAAATTTGTTTCTATACAAAATTTTGTCAAAATTTGATTTCTTTAAACATTTTCTCAAAATTTTATTTCTACAGAAGATTTGGTCAAAATTTTATTTCTATAGAAAATTTTGTCAAAATTTTATTTCTATAGAAGATTTTTTCAAAATGTTATTTCTATTGAAAATTTTGTCAAAATTTTATTTCTATAGAAAATAGAAGTTTCTCTTAGTTGCGGAGGAATATTTTGCAAAAACTACCAAAACACCAAGAACTCTACCAATCTACAAACAGTTAAAAATCTACCATTTGTGGTAGAATTCCGTGATTTGCTTCAAATTTTACACGAGAGGTACGTTTAATAGTATCGTTATGTGTGCCAAATTTGGTTCAAATCGGTTCAGATCTTAGATAGAAATTGTTGTTAGAAATTATTGTCAAACTTTTATATCTATAGAATTTTTTTTTCAATATTTTATTTCTTTAGAAAATATTGTCGAAATTTAATTTCTTTAGAAATTGTTGTCAAACTTTTATATCTATAGAAAATTTTCTTAATATTTTATTTCTATAGAATATTTTCTCCAAATTTTATATCTATAGAAGATTTTCTCAAAATTTTATGTCTATAGAAAATTTTCTCAACATTGTATATCTTTAGAAAATGTTGTCGAAATTTTATTTCTATAAAAAGTTTTCTCAAAATGTTATTTCTATAGAAAATTTTTTTAAAATTTCATATCTATAAAAAATTTTTATTCTATAAAAAAATTTTATTTCTATAAAAAATTTTCTCAAAATGTTATTTCTATTGAAAATTTTTTCAAAATTTTATATCTATAAAAAATTGTATCAAAATTTTATTTCTTTAAAAATTTTCTCAAAATTGTATGTCTTTAAAAATATTCTCAAAATTTTATTTCTATAGAAAATTTTCTCAAAGATTTATTTCTATTGAAAATTTTTTCAAAATTTTATATCTATAAAAAATTTTGTCAAAATTTTATTTCTGTAAAAATTTTTTCAAAATGTCTTTCAAAATATTCTCAAACTGTTATTTCTATGGAAAATATTCTCAAAATTGTATTTCTATTGAAAATTTTGTCAAAATTTTATTTCTGTAGAAAATTTTGTCAAAAAGGTATTTTTATAGAAATTTTTCTTAAAATTTTATTTCTATAGAAAAATTTCTTAAAATTTTATTTCTATGGAAAATTTTCTCAGAATATTGTTTCTATGGAAAATTTTCTCAAAATATTATTTCTATAGAGAATTTTGTCAATTTTTTTTCTATAAAAATTTTTGTAAAAATTTTATTTCTTTACAAATTTTCTCAAAATTTTATTTCTATAGGAAATGTTCTCAAAATTTTATTTCTATAGAAGATTTTCTCAAAATTTTGTTTCTATGGAAAATTTTGTCAAAATTGTATTTCTATAGAAAATAGAAGTACCTTTTAGTTGCGGAGGAATATTTTGCAAAAACTACCAAAACACCAAGAACTCTACCAATCTACAAACAGTTAAAAATTTACCATTTGTGGTAGGATTCTACCACCGTTACAAGAAGATGAATTCTACGACCGTTACGCGAAGATATTTTCAAAGAATAGCTCCCATATATATTTTTCGCCCGATTTACACTCATATGACCACGAGGGCCAAAGTTATACTCCCATTTACGTGAAATTTTGCAGAGATAGCAGAATTATTATTCTAACTATGCATGTCAAATTTAGTCAAAATCGGTTCAGATTATGTATAGCTCTCATATATATGTATACCAAAATTGTAGAAATATGGTAGACTGTTTCATATTTCAGACCCATTTTCTATGGGATTTTCCTCCTATTGAGTGGATAGTTTACACAGAGAATATATTTGTAATATGATATTTAAGCGTGTCAGGTTTGATCTAATTTGGTTCAGATTTAGATAAAGCCTTCATATATTCGTTCTTCCGGTTTATACAAATATGGCCAAAATTCCCAGATTTTACACAAAATTTTGTGATGATTTCCCCATATCTTAGTCATATCCTACATACTGTAATGCAAGACTTTCCACAGAACGGTTGAGTTTCAAATAAGGCTCTAATTAGCCCGACTTGATCAAATAATATATCACAACCCAAAATTGACCACATATCTTGGCGAGAACCAATATCCTTTTTTTACTAACATTGTATTTCATCCCAGGGCGTTAGCCGATTTAAATTTTAAATCTAAAGATTTTGTAGAAGTACAAATAATTGTCACCATTATAAATATCTTTAAATGCAAACCTTTATATAGCTCCCAGCAAATTTGAAGGAGTTGAGATGGTAACACAAATTTTTGGTCTACATAATGGTGAAGGGTATAATATAGTCGGCCCCGGCCGACTTTAGACTTTACTTACTTGTTTCTGCTGAAGTTTGTCTTACAGAATTACACTTTTCAGTTCGCCATAATATATGGGTAATGTGATCATACACGCAGAGAAGGAATATGATCACCTCAAACATGTTTCAAGAGCAAAGTGTTATTTTTGTATGGTGACCATGTAACATGTTTGTCACTAAAATGTTATTTTCTCGTCAAATATAACCTGCTTGCCGAAATCAGATATATGATTTCCGAGAAAATAACATGGTTGCGAAAACCATGTTACATGGTCACAACCCAAAAATAACATTTTGCTCTTAAAACATGTTTGAGGTGATCATATTCCTTCTCTGGGTGTACATAGTAATGATACATTCCCATTCGTCATATGTCTGTCATATTTGAATCTCTTCCAATATAATGGTAATTTTATAAAATATACTTCAATGCCCTCCATCGAGTCACATTAAATATTCCCTCTTTTTTGCCAATCTGTAGAACCAATGTGTTGCATTTTGTTTGCTTATAAGAAAAAACAAAAACCAAACAACAAAAATATATACGCATGTTAACACATCCAATTGTATCCGATATTACATCCATGGAGAAAATCGTAGTCCTATAAAGTTGATGAATATATATTTACACACACTCTTACAGGCAAACACATACAAATAGCATTGCAGAAGGGCCTTCCATTTCATACAGGCCCATTCGATAGAAATATTATCACCAACAACAACACTTTGCTTTTACAAAATATAACATATCCTGGCATACGAATACCAATGAACAATGCAAACATCCTGAGTAATACAATGTTAAAAGAAATTACCACCGTTGGGCTTTAAACACAAGCTACACAGTCCTGTAATTGAATACACGCAAATAGATCCACATTGTTATAGTCACATACATGTGAAAGGCATCGAAATTTGATAAAAAGCGAAGAAATAAAAATGTAACAAGTATATATGGCCGTAAGTTCGGCCAGGCCGAATCTTATGTATCCTCCACCATGGATAGCGTAGAAACTTCTACGAAAGACTGTCATCCACAATTGAATTACTTGGGTTGTGGTATCTTAAAACTTCTTAACATCGTTTTCTAAATTGTGAGTTAGTCCATACGTGGTATATATATTAGACAAAAAAGGTATGTATAGGTAAGTCTATAAATAATTACGAATCGATATGGACTTTTGCACGGTACGTAGAGAGCCAGAATTGAAATATGGGGGTCGCTTATATGGGGGCTATATACAATTATGAACTTGATATGGACCAATTTTTGTGTGATTGGGTATCGATTTATCTGAGGGCTATATATAACTATAGACCGATATGGACCTAGTTAGGCATGGTAGCACAATGTACCAAATTTCAACTGACTCGGATGAAATTTACTCCTCCAAGAGGCTCCAAAACCAAATCTCGGGATCGGTTTATATGGGGGCTATATATGATTATGGACCACATTTGGCATGTTTGTTAATTTTCATATACTACCACAACGTACCAAATTTCAACCAGATCGGATCAATTTTGCTTCTCCAAAAGGCACCGGAGGTCAAATCTGGTGATCGGTTTATATGGGGGCTATATATAATTATGGACCGATGTGGACCAATTTTTGCATGGTTATTAGAAACCATATACTAACACCATGTACCAAATTTCAGCCGGATCGGATGAAATTTGCTTCTCTTAGAGACTCCGCAAGCCAAATCGGAGAATCGGTTTATATGGGGGCTATATATAATTATTGACCGATATGGACCAATTTGTGCACAGTTGTGAGAGTCCATATGCTTACACCATGTACCTAATTTCAGCCGGATCGAATGAAATTTGCTTCTCTTAGAGGCTCCGCAAGCCAAATTTGGGGATCGGTTTATATGGGAGCTATATATAATTATGGACCGATTTGGACCAATTTTTACATGGTTGTTAGAGACCATATACTAACACCATGTACCAAATTTCAGCAGGATCGGATGAAATTTGCTTCTTTTAGAGGATCCGCAAGCCAAATTTGGGGGTCCGTTTATATGGGGACTATACGTAAAAGTGGACCGATATAACCCATTTGCAATACCATCCGACCTACATCAATAAAAGCTACTTGTGCCAAGTTTCAAGTCGATAGCTTATTTCGTTCGGAAGTTAGCGTGATTTCAACAGATGGACCGACGGACATGCTCAGATCGACTCAGAATTTCACCACGACCCAGAATAGGTTAGTTAGGTTAGGTTAGGTGGCAGCCCGATGTACCAGGCTCACTTAGACTATTCAGTCCATTGTGATACCACATTGGTGAACTTCTCTCTTATCACTGAGTGCTGCCCGATTCCATGTTAAGCTCAATGATAAGGGACCTCCTTTTTATAGCCGAGTCCGAACGGCGTTCCACATTGCAGTGAAACCACTTAGAGAAGCTTTGAAACCCTCGACCAGTGGCAACTTCAATAAGTAAAAGCTTTTCCAAAATCAATTTATTTACTTTTTCGGAAAAGTCATAAACTTTTGTACAATAAGATACGCAGCTGTAATTTTAGACTCACTTTGATTATTTAGACTTATCTCCAATCGATAAGTGCTGCCCGTTTCTATATTTAGCTTAATGGCAAGGAACTTTTTATAGTCGAATCCAAACGTTGTTTCACATCACAATGAAATCACCTAAAGAAACTTTGAAACACTGATAAATGTCATCCCTATTACGGGGAGGGGATAATCCATCGTTGAAAAATTTTTTTGGTTTTCGATCGAATTTATTCGCTAAAAATAAATGCACACACAAAAATGGTACACACATTAGCTTAGAAAATATCTTGATTGATTGGACGGAGCTAAAAGTTTTCAAAAATCAATTATGTGCTTGTTGATAAAAAAGTCCCAATCGAAAAGTAAACATGAGTTGGTTGAGCCCACAGACGAACCAAGATCCACTGAAACGTTTTTATTGAAAAAATTAAATGCACACACAAAATCGGGATATATATTAGCTTAACAAATATCCTGATGGATTGGCCAAAGGTAAAATTTTTCGAAAATCAATTACTAGGTTTTAAGTAAAGAAGTCCCAACAGAGGTGTATGCGTAAAAGAAAATATATCCCAAATTTCATAATCACCCCAATATCCAAAATCCCCTGAAACATTTTTAATAACGAACAATGCCTGACTTAAATTGCCTGTAAGCAACAGTACAAACAATGTACATGCCATGAGTCCTCCCTAGCTTCCTGTTGAATAGCCTCTCTAATAGGCAGCAGGCAACTATCCAACAACCAACAACAACAATAAGTCAATTGTGTAATGAAATCCTTTGCAATCAGTTCTCTTTCGATGTTGCATCAAATAAATCACGGCACTGCCAGTGGAAAACACCACTACTAACTCAATTTCATCCCTATGATAACACCACTACTACCTTGGTCACCATGCAATCCCAAAAGAGTTTTTGGGATAGTTTAGGGCCCAAAAATGTAACGCGTGCTAACTCGTTATTGTTCCGATTAATATTGCATGTCAACCACTAAGGTAAAAGACGAAGAGGTTGATTAAGGGGGAATAAACGAGTGTATGTGTGTGTGTGTGTGATAGGGCTACATCATGCCACAATAGGGAAACATTTTAAAATCCATTCAATCTTTTTTTGGGGAGCTATTTGAATGCACCACATAGAAACTGCAGTTTCTAATGCCAATGCAAGAGGCAATGATGCCCATATGTTGGCTTCTTTCAAAAATCAATTGAGTTTATGACCTTTATGGAATAGCTATTGCTACTGCTCATGTTCAGTTTATTCTTGGAATTTTTATATTCATTTTGATTTTGATGTTTTCACTTTAGATGCACCTCCTCAATTCTTTTTTTTTTTTTTTTTTTGGGCAGGAGGATGAAGAATGCAATGCCATCTATCTGATGAATTAAATGGCCATTATGGTAGAACATAAAATGTTTAATGGCCTTGGGCAAATGTGACATTTGGAACACCTTATGTCGCATTTTGTTTGATATTCGAAATTTTCAAAATATAGACAAATTCTGATTGGGGTATGTCAAACATTTAAAGGCATTGGAAAAATCAAAAATACAGAAATGGTTGTTTGGGATTATTGACCATTTCTCTGTAAAAGGGATTTCTATTTGGTATGAGGGTTAAGATTATAATTCCATATAATCTCTTGTTGTTAGCGTGGCAACTACAATACTGTGCTTTAGAAATAATATAAAAATAATATAAAGATTTTGTCAAAAATTTTCTATAAAATTATAATTTTGTCAAAAATTTTCAATAAAATTAAAATTTTGTCAAACATTTTTTATAGAAATAAAATTTTCAGAACATTTTATATAGAACTATAAAAATAAAATTTTTAGAAAATTTTCGGTAAAAACAAAATTTTCAGAATTTTTTGTATAGATATAAAATTTTCCAAAAATATATTCTATAGAAAAAATATATTCTATAAAATAATTTTTTCGGTAGAAATAAAACTTTCAGAAGTTTTTGTATAGATATAAAATTTTCCAAAAATATATTCTATAGAAAAAATATATTCTATAACAAAATTTTCCGAAAATATATAGAACTAAAATTTTCAGAAAATTTTTCATTAGAACTAAAATTTTCAGAACATTTTTTTTAGAAATAAAAATTTAAGAAAATTTTCCATAGAAAACAAGTCAGAAAATTCCATATAATCTCTTGTTTTTAGTAGGGCAACTACAATTCTGTGGTTTAGAAATAATATAAAGATTTTGTCAAAAATTTTCTATAAAATTAAAATTTTGCCAAAAATTTCTATAAAAATAAAATTTTGTCAAAAATTTTCTATAAAAATAAAATGTTGTCAAACATTTTTTATAGAAATAAAATTTTCAGAACATTTTATATACAACTAAAATTGTGAGAACATTTTCTATGGAAATAAAAATTTCAGAAAAAATTCTTTAGGAATAAAATTTTCAGAAAATTTTCTATAAAAAAAAATTCTGAAAATTTTTGTAGAAATAAAATTTTCAGAAAATTTTCTATAGAAAAAAAATTTCCGAGATATAATTTCCCAAAAATATTCTATAAAAAAAAAATTCACAAATTTTCTTTAAAAATAAAATTTTCAGAAAATTTTCTATAAAAATAAAATTTTTAGAAAATTTTAGGTAGAAACATAATTTTCAGAATTTTTTGTATAGATATAAAATTTTCCAAAAATACATTCTATAGAAAAAATATATTCTATAAAATAATTGTTTCGGTAGAAATAAAATTTTCAGAAAGTTTTGTATAGATACAAACTTTTCCAAAAATATATTCTATAGAAAAAATATATTCAATAACATAATTTTCCGAAAATATATTATATAGAACTAAAATTTTCAGAAAATTTTTCATTAGAACTAAAATTTTCAGAACATTTTGCTTTAGAAATAAAATTTTCAGAAAATTTTCCATAGAATACAAGTCAGAAAATTTAGCTATAAAATATAAAAAAATCTATAGAAATACAATTTTAATAGAAATAAATTGTTTTTAATAAATTTTCTATAGAAAAACATGTTTAAAAAAATATTCTATAGAAATAATTTTAAAAAAAATTCTATAGAAATAACATTTTTAAAAAATTTTCTATAGAAATAAAATTTTCAGAAAATTGTTTATAGAAACAAAATTTGGTTCCTAAAATTTAAAAAAAAAATATGTTATAGTTTTGATTTCAGCTTAAAATCATGCGTTGACTAAAACACTACAAGAATAGCTTAACCAACAGAGGAAAATTATATTCTATAGAAAAAATATATTCTATAACATAATTTTCCGAAAATATATTATATAGAACTAAAATTTTCAGAACATTTTGCTTTAGAAATAAAATTTTCCATAGGAAACAAGTCAGAAAAATTTGCTATCAAAATACAAAAAAAAAATCTATAGAAATATAATTTTTAACAAATTTTCAATAGAAATAATTTTTTTTAAATAAATTTTCTGTAACAAAAAAATTTTTTTTACATATCCTATAGAAATAAAATGTAAAAAAAAATCTATAGAAATAAAATTAAAAAAAAAAATCTATAGAAATAAAATTTTTAAAAAATTTTCTATAGAAATAAAATTTTCAGAAATTTGTTTATAGAAACAAAATTTGGTTCCTCAAAATTTTCAAATGAAAAAAAATATGTTATAGTTTTGATTTCAGCTTAAAACCATGCGTTGACTAAAACACTACAAGAATAGCTTAACCAACAGAGGAAAAGTATGGTTGTTAAATTTAGTTGAGCAAAGCATTTTAGACTTCAAGATGAATGAATCCTCTCTTTGGTATCAGAATAAATCCGTATAATTCACTAAAGTGAATTACACTTGAACCATCCCAAAAACAATTTCGAACATTTTTTATAGAACTAATAAATAACATTTTCCGAAAATTATATATGGAAAATAAAACCTTTAGAGTTTTTTAAAGAAATAAAACTGTCAGAAATTTTTCTATATGTTAGAATCAAATGTTGGGAAAATTTTTTATATAAATAAAATTTTCAGAACATTTTCTGTAAAGCAAAATTTTCAGAAAATTTTCTATAATATAAAATGTTCAGAAAATTTAAAAAAAAATATATAAAAATAAAATTTTGTTTAAAAATAAAATTTTCAGAAAATTGTCATTAGAAATAAAATTTACAGAAAATTTTCAGTCGAAACAAAACTTCTAAAAAACTTTCTATAGAAATAAAATTTTCAGAAAATTTCTTACAAAATGAAAATTTCAATAAATTTCCTATAGAAATAAAATTTAAATAAAGAAAATTTTCTATCAAAACAAATGTTTCGCAAATTTTTGTATAGAAATAAAGTTTTCAAAAAATTTATTCTAATATTCTTAGAAAATTTTCCGTAAAGCAAAATTTTCAGAAAATTTTCTATAGAAATAAAAATTTCTATTGAAATAAAAATTTCTATAGAAATAAAATTTTCAGAAAATTTTCTATAGAACTAAAATTGCAAAAAATACAGAATTGAAATTTTCAGAAAATTTTCTATTCTATTCTATTAAATTTTTTGAAAAATTTTCTATAGAAATAAAATTTTTAAAAAATTTTCTATAGATCTAAAATTGTAAAAAATGCCGAAATTCAATCTTCAGAAAATTTCCTATATATAATAAAATTTGTATAAAATATCTATAGTAATAAAATTTTTATAGTAAATAAATTGTCTACAGCCAATAAAACTTTTAGAAATTTTTTAAAGAAATAAAATCTTCAGAAAATTTTCTATAGAAATAAAATTTTTCGAATTTTTTCTGTAGAAGCCAATGTTTGGCACAATTTTCTGTAAAACAATATTTTCAGAAGATTTTCAGTAAAATAAAATTTTCAGAAAATTTTCTATAAAATAAATTTCTTTGAAAATTTTCGAGAGAAAATAAAATTTTCACAAAATTTTCTATAGAAATAAAATTTTATATAGAAATAAAGTTTTCAGAAATTATTCTAAAAAAATAAATAATCATAGAAATATAATTTTCTATAGAAATACAACTTTGAGAAAATTGTATAGAACTAGAATTTTCTATTGAAATGCCAAGTTTGTCTATAGAAATAAAATATATAAAAGTGTTTGCGGAAATTAAATGTTCAAAAAATTTTATGGGGAAATTAAATTTTCTATAGAAATTAGCTTTTAAGTAAATACATAGCCTCGTCCGTTTTTCCAGTTCAGCGTCGACATAGACCAGTGGTTATTTTCCCTCCTTACATTTGAGTTACATTAGCTTTGTATCATTTTAATTTTTATTACAATAAGGCTTATTACTGTAATAAGCTATTTGGAAAAAAATCATTTTGAAAAAAATTATTTTTGGATTTATACAGCAAATCCTCTACAAAATTCAACTACATTGAAAATGTTAAATTTGTGATCCAATATATAGACTACTATCCGCCAAAATATGATTTGGAGTTAATTACATTTTAGTCAAACTAAATCAACAAAATATTTAGTCTCTGAATCCTTACAAACACATCCACACACGCACACACATACAAATGAGGCACTAACAGTATCATCAAACAGCCTTAACATGAAAACGGGGATATTCATAGAGTTTGGGTTTGACAGCAGGACTACCTATTCCACATACCTACACACACACACACACATTTACAATTGGATCCTTTCGACTTGCCACAAAATGTATATGATGCCCTACAGGCACTACCACACATATCCTATTATTACATTGGCATGTAATAACTGAGGGAGCATTTACGAGGAACTAATTAACAATTACGGACACCACCTAAAAGGGCCATTGGGTATACAGAACTAAACGGGGCGGCTAACGACCAACAGACCCCGGACAAGACTCTATATCCGACATATGCTTCCATTCAATATCCAACACAAAGGGCAACAAACCATGACCAAAATGGCAAAGGTAAGCGAAAAATTGTTACGGCATTTATGAAAATTAATTGAATTTACGCTAAAAATTTATTTTTTGCAAATTTAGCACAAATGCTCTTTCTATGCAAAACCATGAGTGCTAAACACCTGAGAGTATTTCAATTTCAAATTCTCCGGTGTATCAGTGGGACAAGATGTGGAGAAGGTGAGAGGTGGGAGAAGGCAAAACTCATATTTGTATATGGCTGCACCCACTATGGTCCAATTTTCCCTAACCGTTATATTTATAGCAGCTTCACATATGCCTCAAAAAATAATTGTAGCCAATTTTTCGTTTCGTTTGCCACCAAATGTAAATGACAACAAATGGGGTAATCGAGGCTGGCATTCATACTGGATCTATAATGTGGAAAATAGATTTTTCATATAGACAATTTTCATAAACTTGTGGCTATGTTATTACCTAAATTTGCTCTGGTTAGTTGAAATATATATATTAAGAACATTAAGGATAATTGTCACACAAAAGGGAAATATTTTATTGAAATTTATTTTACGTAGGTTTTTAGTCTAACAGCCTGTTACTCCAGGGCCAGTTAGAAATTCTGTCCATTGTGCTTTCACAGATGATGCAGTTCTCCCTCATCAGTGAGGGTTGTCCGATTCTATGTTGAGCTTAATGATAAGTAAAAGAGCTTAGGGAAGCTTTGAACCACCGTCGCGCAATGGTTAGCATGTCCAACTTACATACAAAGGGTCATGGATTCAATATCAAATTAGACCAAACACTAAAGTTTTTCAGCGGTGAATTAGAGAAATACAATTTTCAAAAAATTTTCTATAGAAATAAAATTTTGACAAAATTTTCTATACCAATAAACTTTTCAGAAAATATTATATAGAAATAAAATTTTCTATTGAAATAAAATTTTTTATAGGCATAAAATGTTGACAACATTTTCTATAGATTTAAAATTTTGGCAAAATTTTCTATAGAAATAAAATATTGACAAAATTTTCTAGAGAAATAAAATTTTGTCAAAATTTTTATATAGAAACACAATTTTGACAAAATTTTCTATAGAAATAAAATGTTGACAAAATTTTTATATAGAAATAATATTTTGGGAATCTTTCTATAGAAATAAAATTATGAGAAAATTTTCTATAGAAATAAATTTTTGACAAAATTTTCTAAAAAATTAAATTTTGACAAAATTTTCAATAGAAATGCAATTTTGATAAAATTTTCTATAGCAATAAAATTTTGGGAATCTTCTATAGAAATAAAATTTTGACAAAATTTTCTATAGAAATAAAATTTTGATAAAATTTTCTATAGAAATAAAATATTGACAAAATTTTCTATAGAAATAAAATTTTGACAAAATTTTCTATAGAAATAAAATTCGTCGAAAATTTTCTATAGATACAATTTTGACAAAAATTTCTTAGAAATAAAATTATGATAACATTTTCTTAACAAATAAAGTTTTGGAAAAATCTTCTATAGAAATGAAATATTGACAAAATTTTCTATAGAAATGAAATTTTGACAAAATTTTCTATAGAAATAAATTTTTGACAAAATTTTCTAAAAAATTAAATTTTGACAAAATTTTCTATAGAAATAAAATTTTGACAAAATTTTCACTAGAAATACAATTTTGATTTTTTTAAGCTGAAATCAAAAAAAAACAGCAACAACAATGATTAAAGAACAAAACCAACAATAACAAAACAGAACGAATGAAAAACAGAGGAAGCACGCTCAAAATAAACCCAGCCAACTTCACTTAAATCGATGATTTGACGGTGGCAACGGAAAAGAGATATGTTTGTACGAATTTATTTTGGAATAAGCCTGCTATCATGTAAAACCTTTTTTCGGAAGGTTCAAGTGTGGTTCATTGTTGGGTTTAATGAACTGCCTGAATTTATTCTGATAATTGGTTGATAGTTTTGCTGGAAGTAGAGGATGATGATGAGGAATGTGGTAATTCCGAAACGTGCGTCCATCCAACCATCTTGCAGTCTATAGGGCTTTGTGTCCATCAAACCATCTTGCAGTCTATAGGGCTTTGCCCAAATAAATTTGACAAACATTATTTTCCTCTGTTGGTTAAGCTACACTTGTAAATAAGTCAATGCATGGATTTAAGCTGAAATAAATAAACAACAATTTTGATAAAATTTTATATAGAAATAAAAGTTTGACAAAATTTTCTATAGAAATAAAATAATGACAAAATTTTTAATAGAAATAAATGTTTATATAGAAATAAAATTTTGACAAAATTTTCTATAGAAATAAAATTTTGACAAAATTTTTATATAGAAATATAATTTTGAGAAAATTTTTATATAGAAATAAAATTTTGAGAAAATTTTCTATAGAAATAAAATTTTGACAAAATTTTCTATATCAATAAAATTTTGACAAAATTTTCTATAGAAATAAGATTTTGACAAAATTTTCTATAGAAATGAAATGTAGACAAAATTTTCTATAGAAATAAAATTTTGACAAAATTTTCTATAGAAATAAAATTTTGGGAATCTTCTATAGAAATAAAAGTTAGAGAAAATTTCTATAGAAATATAATTTTGACAAAAATTTCGATAGAAATAAAATTGTGACAAAATTTTCTATAGAAATACAATTTTGATAAAATCTTCTATAGCAATACAATTTGAAAAACTTCTCTATAGAAATAAAATTATGACGAAATTTTGTATTGAAATAAAATTTTGACAAAAATTTCTATAGAAATAAAATTTTTGACAAAATTTTCAGTGGAAATAAAATTTTGACACAATTTTCTATAAAAACAAAATTAAGTAAAAGAAAATTTCTATCGAAGTTAAATTTTTTATCAAAATAAAAGTTTTAAAAAATTTTCCATAAAGATATAATTTTGAGAAAAATTTCAATAGAAATAAAATTTTGAAAAATTGTCTATAGAAAGAAAAGTTTGACAAAAATTTTTATAGAAAAAAAATTTTTGAGAAAATTTTCTATAAAAATAAAATTTTCAGAAAATTTTCTATAGAAATAAAATTTTCAGAAAATTTTCTATAGAAACAAAATTTGTAGAAACTTTTCTATAGAAATAAAATTTTGACAAAATTATCTTTAGAAACAAAACTTTCAGCAAATATTATATAGAAACAAACAATTTTCAAAACATTTTCTATAGACATAAAATTGTGACAAAATTTTCTATAGAAATAAATTTTCTGAAAATTTTCTTCAGAAATAAAATGTTTGCAAAATTTTCTATAGAACTAAAATGTTGACAAAATTTTCTATAGAATTAAAATTTTGACAAAATTTTCTATAGAAATAAAATCTTGGGAATTTTCTATAGAAGTAAAATGTTGAGAAAATTTCTATCGAAATAAAATTTTGACAAAATTTTCTATAGAAATAAAAGTTTGAAAAAATTTTCTATAGAAATAATATTTTGACAACATTTTTTTCTATAGAAATAAAATCTTGGGAATTTTCTATAGAAATAAAATGTTGAGAAAATTTCTATCGAAATAAAATTTTGACAAAATTTTCTATAGAAATAAAAGTTTGAAAAAATTTTCTATAGAAATAATATTTTGACAACATTTTCTATAGAAATAAAATTTTGACAAAATTTTGTATTTTCTATAAAAATAAAATGTTGACAAAATTGTCTATAGGAATAAAACTTTCAGAAAATATTATATAGAAACAAACAATTTTCAGAAAATTTTCTATAGACATAAAATTGTGACAAAATTTTCTATAGAAATAAAATTTTCTCACAATTTTCTTCAGAAATAAAATGTTGGCAAAATTTTCTATAGTAATTTCAGAAAATTTTCTATAGAAATATTATTTTTAGAAAATTTTCAATAGAGATACAATTTTGACAAAATTTTCTATAGAAACAAAATTTAGCAAAATTTTCTATAGAAATAAAGTTTTGACACAATTTCCTATAGAAATAAAATTTTGACTAAATTTTTATATTGGAATAAAATTTTGGGAATCTTCTATATAAATAAAATTTTGAGAAAATTGCTATCGAAATAAATTTTTCCAAACAAAAAAGTTTTAAAAAAATTTCCATAAAGATACAATTTTGAGAAAATTTTCTATAGACATACAATTTTGACAAAATTTTCTATTGAACAAAAAAAAGTTTGACAAATTTTTTTATAAAAAAAAAGTTTGAGAAAATTTTCCATAAAAATAAAGTTCTTTAGAAATAAAATTTTGACTAAATTTTCTACAGAAATAAAATGATGACAAAATAAAATTTATTCTATAGGAATAAAATTTTGAGAACATTTCTATAGAAATAAAATTTTGACAAAATTTTCTATAGCACCAAAATTTTGAAAATAATTTTCTGTATCTTTTTCGGAATCTTCTACAGAAATAAAATGTTGACAAAATTTTCTGTAGTAGTAAAATTTTGACAAAATTTTGTATAGCAATAACATTTTGACAAAATTTTCTATAGAAATGAAATTTTGACAAAATTTTCTATAGAAATGAAATTTTGACAAAATTTTCTATAGAAATAAAATTTTGACAAAATTTGCAATAGAAATACAATCTTGATAAAATTTTCTATAGAAATACAATTTTGATAAAATTTTCTATAGAAATAAAATGTTGACAAAATTTTCTATAGAAATAAAATTTTGACAAAAATTTTCTATAGAAATAAAATTTTGGGAATCTGCTATAGCAATATAATTTTGAAAAACTTCTCTATAAAAATAACATTATGACGAAATTTTGTATTGAAATAAAATTTTGACAAACAATTCTATAGAAATAAAATTTTGACAAAATTTTCAGTGGAAATAAAATTTTGACAAAATGTTCTATAGAAACAAAATTTAGCAAAATTTTCTATAGAAATAAAGTTTTGACACAATTTCCTATAGAAATAAAATTTTGACAAAATTTTCTATAGAAATAAAATTGTGGGAATCTGCTATATAAATAAAATTTTGAGAAAATTGCTATCGAAATAAATTTTTCCAAAAAAAAAGTTTTAAAAAATTTTCCAAAAAGATACAATTTTGAGAAAATTTTCAATAGAAGTAAAATTTTGACAAAATTTGCAATTTCTATAGAAATAAAATTTTGAAAAAATTTGCAATTTCTATAGAAATAAAATTTTGACAAAATTTTCTATGAAAATAAAATTGTGGGAATCTGCTGTAGAAATAAAATTTTGAGAAAATTTCTATAGAAATATAATTTTGACAAAAATTTCGATAGAAATAAAATTGTTACAAATTTTCTATAGAGATAAAATTTTGATAAAATTTTCTATACAACTAAAATTTTGATAAAACCTGCTATAGCAATACAATTTCGAAAAACTTCTCTATAGAAATAAAATTATGACGAAATTTTGTATTGAAATAAAATTTTGACAAAAATTTCTAAAAAAATAAAATTTGGACAAAATTTTCAGTGGAAATAAAATTTTGACAAAATTTTCTATAGAAACAAAATTTAGCAAAATTTTCTATAGAAGTAAAGTTTTGACACAATTTCCTATAGAAATAAAATTTTGACAAAATTTTTATGTAAAAATAAAATTTTGGGAATTTTCTATATAAATAAAATGTTGAGAAAATTGCTATCAAAATAAATTTTTCCAAAAAAAAAAAAAGTTTGAAAAAAATTTTCCATAAAGATACAATTTTGTGAAAATTTTCTATAGAAATACAATTTTGACAAAAAAAAAGTTTGAAAAAAATTTTTATAGAAAAACATTTTGAGAAAATTTTGACAAAATTTTCTACATTAATAAAATTTTGGCAAAATTTTCTATACAAATAAAAGTTTGACAAAATTGTCTATAGAAATAAAACTTTCAGAAAATACTATATAGAAACAAACAAGTTTCAGAAAATTTTCTATAGACATAAAATTGTGACAAAATTTTCTATAGAAATAAAATTTTCTGAAAATGTTCTTCAGAAATAAAATGTTGGCAAAATTTTCTATACTAATAAAATTTTCAGAAAATTTTCTATACTAATAAAATTTTCAGAAAATTTTCTATACTAATAAAATTTTCAGAAAATTTTCTATAGAAATAATATTTGTAGAAAATTTTCTATAGAGATACAATTGTAACAAAGTTTTCTTTAGAAATAAAATTTTGACAAAATTTTCTTTAGAAATAGAATTTTGACAAAATTTTCTTTAGAAATAAAATTTTGACAAAATTTTCTTTAGAAAAAACATTTTGTCAAAAATTTCTATAGAAATAAAATGTTGACAAAATTTTCTACAGTACAAAAACTTTCAGCAAATATTATATAGAAATAAATTTTCAGATTTTTTTTGCTTTTTTTTTAGAAATTTTTCGATAAAATTATTACAATTTTTTTTCAGAAAATTTCCTAAAGAAAAAAGTTTTTTAGAAAATTTTCTATAGCAATAAAATTTTCAGAAAATTTTTTTATACATATAAAGTTTCAACAAAAATTTCTATAAAAAAAAAAACTGGACACAATTTATTATAAAAATAAAATTTTCACAAAATTTTCTATAGAAAGAAAATTTGGACAAAATTTTTTACAAAAATAAAATTTTGACAAAATTTTCTATAGAAATAAAATTTTCAGAAAATTTTCTATAGAAATAAAATTTTTAGAAAATTTTCTATAGAAATAACATTTTTGATGGAAATATAATTTTAAACAAATTTTCTATAAAAATACAATGTGTAGAACATTTTCTATAAAAATAAATTTTTTAGAAAATTTTCTATAGAAATAGAATTTTTAGAAAATTTTCTACAGAAATAAAATTTTGACAAAATTTTCTGTAATAATAAAATTTTTACAAAATTTTCTATAACAATAAAATTTTTACAAAATTTTCTATAGAAAAACATTTTGGGAAAATTTTCTATAGAAATAAAATTTTTAGAAAACTTTTTATAGAAATTTTCTATAGAAAGAAATGTTTGACAAAATTTTCTTTAAAAATAAAATTTTGACAAATGTATTCTATAGACAAATTTGGCAAAAATTTTCTATAGAAATAAAATTTTGAGAAAAATGTTTATAGAAATAAAATTAAACAAAAAAATTATAGAAATAAAATTTGATAAAATTTAAATATTAAAATTATTTAATCGAATCAAATCAAAAATAAAAATTTAATTAATTACAAAAATAAATATCTTTGACCTAGAGAAGTGCACACAACATCCTGTTCATTGTGTCTTTAAATATGGCTATTCCCTTATGTAAGATATATTGGAACAAAAGCTCTTCTTTATTGTTACTTCATATGGTTTATTTTAGAACCCTCGGAGTCCATTATAAGAATAATGTGATGCGTTGGTTTTTTCTCTTATTTATTCAGCAAGATTTCCTGTCATAAAATTTTCTTTTTACCACTCACACCTTTTGCTGCCATTTATGTATGGAATTTATGTCTGGAAACGCCTTTACCACCATTTCAATACACTTAATCCGATTTGTAGGCAATTATCACATGATAATTGGCGGGAGGATGGAATGAATCTGTAGCAAATCAAGCGGGACAGTAGCATTGTACTCATGCACCCCCTATTCATGGTGGAACACCAGTGTCCGGCCTTCGCAGTGGTGGCAGACTAAGAAGTCAATTAACATAAAAACGATTTATGGCCTCTTCATTTTTTTAGAGCTATGCGCTAAGAAAGTCAATTTTGTATTTATGTTGAAGAAAACAAATAGGAACTCCACATACTTCACACGGAATAACAATGGGCGAAACAACAAAAGGGGGAGAAACATACATTGTACTCCGAAGGTTATAGATAACAGAAGCTGGGAGGCATCGAAGCAAAGGACTGAGTTGGAAGTTGGAACAGACTAGACAGATAGACCAGGCCAGGCCAGGCCAGTTGAACCCTTAGACATAATGCGCATAGATAAATATTTGCTAGCACTTGTTAGAGGCAAACAAACATTAAAACAAAAATTTTTAACGATTCCAGTACAAAGTAATCCCCCTCAACATAGACACACACTCGCACACTCACTTACAACAAGGATGCCCTGATGGTAGCCCTTGTTAACAAAGCCAGAGCCAATATTGCATTTATTGCTGCTTATGTCCTTAGTAGTATTCTTCACCTCTCAAGTATTTGTTTAGCTCCCGTTCTATTCTCTAGAGGAGATGAGATATTGCGGCATAAAAATCATCCAGACTTACTAAACAAATAAATTCGTTTTTGGTTCTATAAATTTGGGTGGTAATTTTTATGTTGATTGAAATGGCAATGGGGAAACGGGGAACTCGCACCAAGGGATTCGCTTTCATAGAATTTGGTTTTGAGATATTTTCAATTATTTTTTGGTTTTTGTATTTTTATTTATTTATCATTGAGTGAATGAAGTGAATAATCGAAATACTAATAACATTGCAATAAATATGGATGGCTGGAGTTACTCATATATAAGGGCTAATTTGAGGCTCATATTTTTATGGTGTTCATAAAATTTCTTTCCACTGAAATAGGGTCTTAAGTAATTTGAGTTAGAAAAAGTATATCTTTTTAATATTTTCATATTAAAATTCTGCTAAGGAAACAGATAAAGAAATTCATATTTTAGAGTAACATAAAAATTGAATAAATATTAAAATATTTATGTATTATATTCATTTAGTTGATTATAACTCTAAAAAAATAATGAAATAAACAGAAGCAGGTATTTCATATAAGAAAAATCCTTCAATTGGATCATATATGAAATCGTCTACTCTTAAAACATAAATGAGTTATTTAAAGTGTATTTTTGAATTTTTTTTCTCAATATAGGTCTTTAAACAAAAAATAATTTTGTATACAGTGAATTAAATCTGCGAAGTAGAATAATAACCTTTCGATATGTCAATATATTGAATGATACCATGTGTTTATCTCGTCTTCGTCCTTCTGGGTGTTGCAAATATATCACTATCTTATATTAGCCTGTTCCATAGTGTAGTGCTGAGTATACATAATCGATATCTACAAAAACACACTAATAGAATTTTGTGGCCCCAAAATAAACCTATGATCTGGAGGCTTCTATGCTATGCCCAAGAATAGATTTGTGTAAGGCTATATCAAAAGCTCGAGAAACCTCCTAAAAGCTTAAGAAACCAAATCAGAAGATCGATTTATATGTGAGCGTGAAGTCTACAAATAAAATTAATAAAAATAAAAAAAAAAATTAGATCAATATATGTTAAATGTTACAAACAGAATTTTAGGGTGGCGGACGCTAAAATGGATCGATTCAGCCCATCTTCAAGTCTAACCTTCTAGAAAATATAATTTCCATTATTGGAAGTCTCAGAGCAATTGCACTCATTGATCGATTGAAGAACTCAATGGAATCAAATGTTCTTAAATATTTGTTTAGTTACAAAATATGAATTGTTTTTAAAATTTAGTTTTGGCTCCGACTCCGGCCAGCAAAATTTTTAGGACTCCGACTCAAGGTTGTCACAGTTAGTTTTACCAAAAAATGGCAGATGTTTTACTGTTTGGTAGATTGCTAGAATTCTTGATGTTTTAGTAGATTTTTCAAAATATTCCTCTTCACAAATTTTCTATAGAAATAAAATTTTCACAAAATTTTCTATAGAAATAAAATTTTGGTAAAATTTTCAATAGAAATAAAATCTTGACAAATTTTTCTATAGAATTAAAATTTTGACACATTTTTATATAGGAATGAAATGTTGACAAAATTTTCTATAGAAATAAAATATTCTCAAAATTTTCTAAAGAAATAAAATTTTGCAAAATAAGATTTTTTTGTGTTTGGTAAATTTTTCTCCAAATTTTGGTAGAGTAGGTTAGGTTGGGTGGCAGCCCGATGTATCAGGCTCACATAAACTATTCAGTCCATTGTGATACCACATTGGTGAACTTCTCTGTTATCATTGAGTGCAGCCCGATTCTATGTTAAGCTCCATGACAAGGGACCTCCTTTTTATAGCCAAGTTCGAACAGCGTTCCACATTGCAGTGAAACCACTTAGAGAAGCTTTGAAACCCACAGAAATGTCACCAGCATTACTGAGGTGGGATAATCCACCGCTGAAAAATTTTTGGTGTTCGATCGAAGCAGGAATCGAACCCACGACCTTGTGAATGCAAGGCGGGCATGGTAACCATTGCACCACGGTGGCTCCCTTTGGTAGAGTATATACGAGTGGAAACCGTGCTGCGACTTCAGCAAAATCTTCTGACTTCTAGTCCATAGCCTTGTGAAGAGATCCACCAAGATAAATAATCAATCATATATCAACATTTATTTTGTTTATCCCTCAGGAATATACGATAAATATTTCAATAACAACAACCGAGAGAATTGTCCTTTCATATTTGACACAATTTATCCCTAGAAAGCTTATATACGTCTGAGAGACGTAGATAAGCTGTCTGATGTATGGTGATGGTAAGTCATTACTCCCAAGCCTACGAAATCCCATATTTCTGCTATTGAAAATTTAACTGAAGATGATATGTTGCGGTGTGCCTTCCGTATAATACCAAGTCAACTAAATTTAATTAAATTTAAAAAAAAATGCATATTGAAAAAATTAGTTAATTCAACTGCAATAATTTTTTATTGAAGAATTTTTTGTTAATTCATGTTCAATCGATGTTGGTGATTGATACCATCATGTCTGTGATTGAAGTAATTTCAATAAAAACAAGTATATACGGTCGTAAGCTCGGCCAGGCCGAAGCTTATGTACCCTCCATCATGGATTGCGTAGAAACTTCTTCTGAAGACTGTTATCCACAATCGAATTACTTGGGTTGCGGTAACACTTAAAACTTCCTAACACCGTAATATATACCACATAGTCCATACGTGGTATATATATATATATTAAACTAAAAAAAGGCCGATTAAATACGTATATAATAAAGTTTAAAGTTTCTTTAGAAATAAAATTTTGACAACATTTTCTATAGAAGTAAAATTTGGAAAAAAAAATGTCTATAGAAATAAAATATTAACAAATTTTTTATAGAAATAGGGTTAGGTTATGTGGCAGCCCGATGTATCAGGCTCACTTAGACTATTCAGTCCATTGTGATACCACATTGGTGAACTTCTCTCTTATCACTGAGTGCTGCCCGATTCCATGTTAAGCTCAATGATAAGGGACCTCCTTTTTATAGCCGAGTCCGAACGGCGTTCCACATTGCTGTGAAACCACTTAGAGAAGCTTTGAAACCCTCAGAAATGTCACCAGCATTACTGAGGTGGGATAATCCACCGCTGAAAAACTTTTTGGTGTTCGGTCGTACCAGGAATCGATCCCACGACCTTGTGTATGCAAGGCGGGCATGCTAACCATTGCACCACGGTGGCTCCCTATAGAAATAAAATTTCGACAAAATTTTCTATAGAAATAACATTTTGACAAAATTTTCTATGGAAATAAAATTTTAACAGAATTTTCTATAGAAATAAAATGTTGACAAAATTTTCTATAAAAAAAAAAATTGACAAAATTTTCTATAGAAATAAAATTTTAATAAAATTTTCTATAGAAATAAAATTTTAATAAAATTTTCTATAGAAATAAAATTTTGACAAAATAAAATTTTGACAACATTTTCTATAGAAGTAAAATTTGAAAAAAAAAATTTCTATAGAAATAAAATTTTAACAAAATTTTCTATAGAAATAAAATTTTAACAAAATTTTCTATAGAAATAAAATTTTTACAAAATTTTCTATAGAAATAACATTTTGACATAATTTTCTGTAGAAATAAAATTTTAACAAAATTTTGACAAAATAAAACTTTGACATTTTCTATAGAAGTAAAAGTTGGAAAAAATTTTCTATAGAAATAAAATTTTGACAAAATTTTCTATAGAAATAACATTTTGACAAAATTTTCTATAGAAATGAAGTTTTAACAAAATGTTTTATAGAAATAACATTTTCATAAAATTTTCTATAAAAATAAAATTTTGGTAGATTATTTTTGGCCAATGGACCAATAATAATAAAATTTTAACAGAATTTTCTATAGAAATAAAATTTTGACAAAATTTTCTATAAAAAAAAATAAATGACAAAATTTTCTATAGAAATAAAATTTTAATAAAATTTTCTATAGAAATAAAATTTTGACAACATTTTCTATAGAAGTAAAATTTGGAAAAACAATTTCTATAGAAATAAAATTTTAACAAAATATTCTATAGAAAAAAAAATTTTAACAAAATTTTCTATAGAAATAAAATTTTGACAAAATTTTCTATAGAAATAAAATTTTAACAAAATTTTCTATAGAAATAACATTTTGACAAAATTTTCTGTAGAAATAAAATTTTGACATTTTCTATAGAACTAAAAGTTGGAAAAAATTTTCTATAAAAATAAAATTTTGACAAAATTTTCTATGGAAATAAAATTTTAACAGAATTTTCTATAGAAATAAAATGTTGACAAAATTTTCTATAAAAAAAATTGACAAAATTTTCTATAGAAATAAAATTTTAATAAAATTTTCTATAGAAATAAAATTTTAATAAAATTTTCTATAGAAATAAAATTTTGACAAAATAAAATTTTGACAACATTTTCTATAGAAGTAAAATTTGGAAAAAAAAATTCTATAGAAATAAAACTTTAACAAAATGTTCTATAGAAATAACATTTTGACAAAATTTTCTATAAAAATAAAATTTTGGTAGATTATTTTTGGCCAATGGACCAATTTTTGTATGATTGGGGATCGGCTATATATATATATATATAAGTATAGACCGATATGGACCAATTTTGGCATGGTTATTAGCGGCCATATTCTAACACCACGTTCCAAATGTCAACCGGATCGGATGAATTTTGCTCCTGCAAGAGGTTCCGGAGGTCAAATCTGGGGATCAGTTTATATGGGGGCTATATATAATTATAGACCGGTATGGACCAATTTTGGCATGGTTCTTAGAGACCATATACTTACACCATGTACCAAATTTCAGCCGGATCGGATGAAATATCTCTTATAGGCTCCGCAAGCCAAATCTGGGGTCCGTTTATATGGGGGCTATACGTAAAAGTGGACCGATATGGCCCATTTGCAATACTATCCGACCTACATCAATAACAACTACTTGTGCCAAGTTTGAAGTCGATAGCTTGTTTCGTTCGGAAGTTAGCGTGATTTCAACAGACGGACGGACGGACGGACGGACATGCTCAGATCGACTCAGAATTTCACCACGACCCAGAATATATATACTTTATGGGGTATTAGAGCAATATTTCGATGTGTTACAAACGGAATGAGAAAGTTAATATACCCCCCATCCTATGGTGGAGGGTATAAAAACAATTGGATCAATTAATTTTGTGATTGAAGCTAACAAAATATTTTTTCTTTGTCTAGATGGATGCCCAAGTTGATTACAAATCGATCGGTGGTCTTTTGTATCAATATTTGTGGTAGGCACATTTTCAGACATCGTCAGAGATGGTCTGTATCAAACTTTTGTAGGTTTGCGACTGTCGCAAAGTTTTAAACGTTGTAAACGTCACATACGTGTCGTAAATGTAGAAAAAGTAACAAAAGTCGCAAATTCAAAATACTTTAGTCGCGTCAGCTATGCAGCAAATTCGATGATATCCAAGACGATGGTATGTGCGAAGAGAAGGTTTTAGTCCCCACATTTTCCCTATTGCCTTTTGCACGAATACAGGATAACCGTGGATTTTCTCGTCATTTCATAGCTTTAAGTTCAGTCTCCTGTCCAATATAACCCCAAGGTATTTTGCACACTCCCCAACGGGAATTTCGATACCCCCTAAGAAAATAGGCTTGACCGTGGGAAAACTTTCGAAAATTTCTGCAGAAACTCACAGCGAATGCTGTCAAGCTAAATTAAATATGTTCAGGATTTCTTCTATTCAAAATTATGTTTTCTACAGTAGGTTTACGACTTTTGCGACATACGTATTATACTGTCGCAAAAGTCACAGTTTGTGACAGGCCAACCCAGGACATCGTAGATCAACGTTTTTATGAACTGAACACTCGTTGGTTGAGGGTATAAAGAGGACTTTAGTGTTGATGTTTGAATTTAATTGCTTTACCCGATATCCTTAATTATAAGAAATACAAATTATTTATTATATTATATTTATTGTTTTGCATGTTTCAATAAATTAATCTATTCTGTTTTCTTTTTCAGGTAAGTAAGCCTAGATTCATTTAAACATCGTTAAACCGTAAGTACTCAAATAAAATCATTTTGCTTCAACTTTCAATTCAACTCTGATTAGGGCTTATAGCTTTTTTGAGTTTTCTTTAAAATTTTAAATCTTTTCACACTTATATTGTATATCCAAACCCATTCTCTACCACAATACCATGGTCTATGGACACTAGTATCGCAAGTCCCAAGAGCTTAGATTTTTCTAAAAAAATAATTACTTAAGATTTAAATCCCTAGTCTTTGGGCTTGGGGCAATTGTTTACCCATTAAAATGTAACATTTTATGAATCTCCATTTCAATATCCTTCTACCACCATCATCATCGTCGTCGTCGTCGCCGTCGTCATTGTCATCCTCATCCAAATATGCATAAGGCAAATAAAGAAAAATTCTTCAACATTTATTTACTTTCACTTTTTGTTGTTACATCACCATCCGGGTGTACAGTTTAAGGTAACACGAGCATTTTTTCATTCATAAGTCATTCCAAAAAAAAAGAAGAAGAGAATTCGAAATGAATGTATTTACCCAGGAAATCATCAGTCACAAGAAAACGGCGACGAAGAAAAAAAAAATACCGAGTGTTTATCTTTTATAGAAAATATTTCCACATCTCTCTAAGAGGACTGGCAACAATAAGGAACTGTAAATAAAACAACCTTTTAGAGGCACTTGTCCTTTTTTTTACTTTTTTTTTTTGCATTCATGGCAATAATCTCCATTTAGAGAAGGAGTTGAGTGCAAAAAGGAAAACATATAAGGATATCCTTTCATTCATATTTTTTTAGGGGTTATCCATTGGCCCTCTCTGGTGGCCATCTCTTGAAGGTGGCCATGTTTTTTCACACCACTTGCTTGTTTTGCTTATATGGAGTTCAAGAGATAAATCTCTGTAAAGGATCTATGAGTGAACTGAAAAAAGGGGCTAACAATGGAAAGCTCACTGACTACTGGCTGCTGGCTACTTATTCTGTTACACCTTTTTTATGAAAAAAAAAAGGATTTATTTATTGAAGTCTTTTTTTTTTCTTGGAATGTAAAGCTTTAAGCCTTTGGCTAACCCTTGTTCATGATCATTATAATCATAATGAAATTTTACAAAACAGAAATCCTTTTTTTGGTGAACAATAGAGGGACATACAAAAAAAATTATCTTTGTTAGCAAAATGAAAAATCTTTTGCTAATAATCTTTGGCCTTGCTCCCCCCAAAAAACAACCATTCATTTTTGTTTTGAGTCAAAGGTAAAGGTGTCACATGAATCCTTATTTTTTCCCTTAAATTTTCGTATTTTAATTATCCCTGGCAGGATTTTTTGTTTTTTTATATTTTTTTTTTTTGGACAGTAAAATTTTGTAATACCATCATAAATTATTTAGAATTTATTTAATGTCTTTCCCTAAGAGAAAAATGCATGGTCTTATTCTGCAATGACCATGTATATTGCTCTCCTCCATACACACACGTACACACATACAAACATCCTCCCATTATACCAATTAGCCTTAAATACAAACTTGTGTGGACAAAAGGAATGTATGATTTAACATAAGCCTTTGACCTTAGGCTTTGTTTTTATGTCAATTCTTTTTGTTTCTACAAAAACTGGCCTAACCTCCTCGACCCCATTGACAAAAGCTTTCTAGAGAGCGGGATCACAATTGTTACCCCCTGGTCTTTATACAAATATGTGGGGGTCGACCATTTAATATGGGGGGAAAATATGATATGCTTGTACTGAATATTGAAGGCGTTCGTATGACAATATTAGAGTGTGAAGACTTTTAATTGGATCAGTATTTGTATTTTTGCTGTAGATTTTTTATAGTGAGCGGGAGAGAGAGACAGAGACAGTAGAACTTAACCCACATCAGAGTTTCCAAGGTTCGTGGTTTTGTCGAAATTTTATTTCTATAGAAAATTTTGTCCAAATTTTATTTCTATAGAAAATTTTGTCAAAATTTTACTTCTATAGGAAATTTTGTTAAAATTTTGTTTCTATAGAAAATTTTGTTAAAATTTTATTTCTATAGCAAATTTTGTTAAAATTTTATTTCTATAGAAAATTTTTTCAAAATTTTTATTTCTATATAATATTTTCTGAAAGTTTTATTTCTATAGACAATTTTTTTAAACTTTTATTTCTATAGAAAATTTTGTCAAAATGTTATTTCTACAGAAAATTTTGTCAAAATTTTATTTCTACAGAAAATTTTGTCAAAATTTTATTTCTATAGAAAGTTTTGTCAAGATATTTTTTCTATAATAAATTTTGTCAAAATTTTATTTCTATAGCAAATTTTGTTAAAATTTTATTTCCATAGAATTTTTTTTCAAGATTTTATTTCTATAGAAAATTTTGTCAAAATTTAACCTTGTCAAAATTTTATTTCTATCGAAAATTTTGTCAAAATTTTATTTCTATAGAAAATTTTGTCAAAATTTTATTTTATTTCTATAGAAAATTTTGTCAAAATTATATTTCTATAGAAAATTTTGTCAAAATTTTATTTCTATAGAAAATTTTTCAAAATTTTATTTCTATAGAAAATTTTATCAACATTTTATTTCTATAGAAAATTTTGTCAACATTTTATTTCTATAGAAAATTTTGTCAAAATTTTATTTCTATAGAAATTTTTGTCAAAATATTATTTCTATTTTTGTCAAAATATTATTTCTATAGAAAATTTTGTAAAAATTTGATTTCTATAGAAAATGTTGTCAAAATTTTATTTCTATAGAAATTTTTGTCAAAATTTTATTTCTATAGAAAATTTTGTCAAAATTTTATTTCGTTCGAAAATTTTTCAAAATTTTATTTCTATAGAAAATTTTATCGACATTTTATTTCTATAGAAAATTTTATCAACATTTTATTTCTATAGAAAAGTTTTCAAAATTTAATTTCTATAGAAAATATATCAAAATTTTATATCTATCGAAAATTTTGTCAAAATTCTATTTCTATAGAAAATTTTGTCAAAATTTTATTTCTATACAAAATTCTGTCAAAATTTTATTTTCCATTTGTTTTGTTTTGTTATTGTTGGTTTTGTTCTTTAAGCATTGTTGTTGTTTTTTATTGCAGCTTAAAACCATACATTGACTAAACTACAAGTGTAGCTTAACCAACAGAGGAAAAGAATGTTTGTCAAATTTATTTGGGCAAAGCCCTATAGACTGCAAGATGGTTGGATGGACGCACGTTTCGGAATTACCACATTCCTCATCAGCATCCTCTACTTGCAGCAAAACTATCAACCAATTATCAGAATAAATTCAGGCAGTTTATTAAACCCAACAAAAACCACACTTGAACCCTCCGAAAAAAGGTTTTACATTGATAGCCGGCTTATGCCGAAATAAATTCGAAACAATATATAAAAAATTTTATCAAAGTTTTATTTCTATAGAAAATTTTGTCAAAATTTTATTTCTATAGAAAATTTTGTCAAAATTTTATTTCTATGGAAAATTTTGTCAAAATTTTATTTTTCTAGAAAATTTTATTTATATATAGAATTTTGTCAATATTTTTTTTTATAGAAAATTTTGTCAAAATTTTATTTCTATAGCAAATTTTGTCAAAATTTTATTTCTACAGAAAATTTTGTCAAAATTTCAGTATTATAGAAAATTTTGTCAAAATTTTATTTCTATAGAAAAGTTTTCAAAATTTAATTTCTATAGAAAATTTTGTCATAATTTTATTTCTATAGAAAATTTTGTCATAATTTTATTTCTATAGAAACTTTTATCAAAATTTTATTTCTGTAGAAAATTTTGTTAAAATTTTATTTCTATAGAAAATGTTATCAAAATTTTTTTTCTATAGAAAATTCTGTCAAAATTTTATTTCTATAAAAAATTCTGTCAAAATTTTATTTCTATATAAAATTTTGTCAAAATTTTATTTCTATAGAAAATTTTGTCAAAATTTTATTTCAATAGAAAATTTTATCAAAATTTTATTTCTATAGTAAATATTGTCAAAATTTTATTTCAATAGAAAATTTTGTCAAAATTATATTTCTATAGAAAATTTTGTCAAAATTTCATTTCTATAGGAAATGTTTTAAAATTTTGTAGCTATAGAATATTTTTCTAAATTTTATTTTTATAGAAAATTTTAAAAAATTTTATTTCTATAGAAAATTTTGTCAAAATTTTATTTCTATAAAACATATTGTCAAAATTTGAATTCTATAGAAAATTTTGTCAAGATTTTATTTCTATAGTATATATTGTCAAAATTTTATTTCGATAGAAAATTTTGTCAAAATTTTATTTCTATAGCAAATTTTGTCAAAATTTTATTTCTATAGAAAAGTTTGTCAAAATTTTAGTTTTATAGAAAATTTTGTCAAAATTTTATTTCTATAGAAAAGTTTTCAAAATTTAATTTCTATAGAAAATATTTCAAAATTTTATATCTATCGAAACTTTTGTCAAAATTTTATTTCTATAGAAAATTTTGTCAAAATTTTATTTCTATAGAAAATTTGACCAAATTTTATTTTATAGAAAATTTTATCAAAATTCTATTTCTATAGAAAATTTTGTCAAAATTTTATGTCTATAGTAAATTTTGTTTTGTTTTGTTATTGTTGGTTTTGTTCTTTAAGCATTGTTGTTGTGTTTTATTTCAGCTTAAAACCATACATTGACTAAACTACAAGAGTAGCTTAACCAACAGAGGGAAAGAATGTTTGTCAAATTTATTTGGGCAAAGCCCTATAGACTGCAAGATGGTTGGATGGACGCACGTTTCGGAATTACCACATTCCTCATCAGCATCCTCTACTTGCAGCAAAACTATCAACCAATTATCAGAATAAATTCAGGCAGTTTATTAAACCCAACAAAAACCACACTTGAACCCTCCGAAAAAAGGTTTTACATTGATAGCCGGCTTTTGCCGAAATAAATTCGAAACAAACATATCTCTTTTCCTATGCCACTGTCAAATCATCGATTTGAATTCACATGGCTGGGTTTATTTTGAGCGTGCCTCCTCTTCTTTTTCCATTTGTTTTGTTTTGTTATTGTTGGTTTTGTTCTTTAAGCATTGTTGTTGTTTTTTATTTCAGCTTAAAACCATACATTGACTAAACTACAAGAGTAGCTTAACCAACAGAGGAAAAGAATGTTTGTCAAATTTATTTGGGCAAAGCCCTATAGACTGCAAGATGGTTGGATGGACGCACGTTTCGGAATTACCACATTCCTCATCAGCATCCTCTACTTGCTGAAGAGGAGGCACGCTCAAAATAAACCCAGCCATGTGAATTCAAATCGATGATTTGACAGTGGCATAGGAAAAGAGATATGTTTGTTTCGAATTTATTTCGGCAAAAGCCGGCTATCAATGTAAAACCTTTTTTCGGAGGGTTCAAGTGTGGTTTTTGTTGGGTTTAATAAACTGCCTGAATTTATTCTGATAATTGGTTGATAGTTTTGCTTCAAGTAGAGGATGCTGATGAGGAATGTGGTAATTCCGAAACGTGCGTCCATCCAACCATCTTGCAGTCTATAGGGCTTTGCCCAAATAAATTTGACAAACATTCTTTTCCTCTGTTGGTTAAGCTACTCTTGTAGTTTAGTCAATGTATGGTTTTAAGCTGAAATAAAAAACAACAACAATAGTAAATTTTGTCAAAATTTTATTTCTATAGAAAATTTTGTCAAAATTGTATTTCTATAGAAAATTTTATCAAAATTTTACATTTATAGAAAATTTCGTCAAAATTTTATTTCTATAGAAAATTTTGTCAAACTTTTATTTCTTTAGAATATTTTAGCAAGATTTAATTTCTATAGGAAATTTTTCAAAATTTTATTTCTATAGAAAAGTTTTTCAAGATTTTGTTGTTATAGAAAATTTTTAAAAATTTTATTTCCATAGAAAATTTTGTTAAAATTTTATATCTATAAAAAATTTTGTCAACATTTTGTTTCTATAGAAAATTTTATCAAAGTTTTATTTCTATAGAAAATTTTGTCCAAATTTTATTTCTATAAAAAATTTTGTCAAAATTTTATTTCTATAGGAAATTTTTCAAAATTTTATTTCTATAGAAAAGTTTTTCAAGATTTTGTTTCTATAGAAAATTTTGTCAAGATTTTATTTCTATAGTAAATATTGTCAAAATTTTATTTCTATAGAAAATTTTGTCAAAATTATATTTCTATAGAAAATTTTGTTGAAATTTTATTTCTATAGAAAATTTTGTCAAAATTTTATTTCTATAAACAATTTTGTCAAAATTTTATTTCTATAAAAAAATTTGTCAAAATTTTATTTTTATAGGAAATTTTTCAAAATGTTATTTCTATAGAAAATTTTGTCAATATTTTATTTCTATAATAAATTTTGTCAAAATTTTATTTCTATAGATGAATTTAACATGGGCTTGTCATAGCACTGAATTTGCATCACTTTTTTAGGTGTGATTCGAATTCAATGTTTTGGATGTAAATTAAAAAATTCTGTGATATTTTGTCAAATAAATAATTTTTATAATTTTTTATAATTTTAAATTGATTCTAACTCTTGTCTGAAACGTTTGACCTCAAATATTTGCAAAAAATCACAATTTTTTCAGATTGGATTTAGCATTTTTTTTTTTGGAAAATTTAAATAATTGTAGCATATTATGAATTCTTGCTCTACTATTTGAAACAAAAAAATGTTAAAATTACCCATTAAAAAAAAAAAGAAACTTTCTGTGTAGTGTAAAAAGGACATCATTCCAGAGTACATCTTCTGGAAGTGCTTTTAAAGTTGTGCCTTGGCAAGAACTTCCATTTTTTTTGTTGGGTTGTTAATCAGTAATTTAAAATTTGGAAATTTTTAATATTTCAACATCCCTTCGAATGAATGAAAAATGGTTTACCCAAAAATAATAAATTGCATATCATTTACCTATAAAACATGTGGCGTTGTAAATTAATAGCAGAAAATGGTATGATTTTTACATCAGTATTTTTCAAGCACAACAATTGTTCGCCAATCTGATGATTTAATATCAAATATTTCATTATGTATTTACCTAAAATATAAAAATCAATAAATTAGTTTAGAAAATAATATATTTCAGTTGTTTTTCACTCAGTAGAAATAACATTTGAATTACTACCTAGCTGTGAATTCGTACCCTGTAGTTTGAAAGCAATTTTCTGTTATTTTAATATAATTTAATGTTTTCGTATAGAAATCTCTGGCAATTTAATTTACAGGGATGACGGCTATTTAGTTATTTTGCCCATGGCCTATAGGTTGCGTGAAATTGTACGTGTAAAAAAAACCATTAATTTTTATTAATGTTTTATTTATATTCTGTTTTTCTCAGTTTTGTTCGTCTTCAGATATTTCCGCTAGTTTTGCTAATTTATATTGCTTTGCACTTGTACAAGATGAGGCATACTTTCATTATACAGTAGGAAGTGTTAAAAAATATCAGAAAAAAACGATGTATTTAATAGCACGAGCCAAGAAAATATTTATGTTTGCACGTTTTTTTTTTGTCTAACTATTAGTGTCATTAATCCTATTAAGGGTTTATAGTAGAAAAAGAAATATATAAATTATACAGTGATTTATGACGTAAAATTTTAGTGTTAGACAAATCTTAATTAGAAAATAATCGAATATAATATTGGTAGTTTGGAAATAGTTAAAGTTTTTAAAATACGATTGACTTAAAAAGCGGGTTTTCCAAATCTCACAATTTACCGAAATTCTGAAAAATTTTATAAAAATAGAATTTTGCTAAAATTTTTGAACAACCTGTTTCTAAACAGGCAATTCACAATTAAATTTTTTGTAAAAATTTTATTTAAATTTTCAATAAAAATTTCAATTGATTTAACATGTGTTTTAATTTTTTAACAAACGTTAATAACACAAATTACTGTATAAATTAATTTTTTAATTAGATCAATAATTTTTTTAGTTGATTTATTAATTGGATCAAT
Organism: Haematobia irritans; assembly: GCF_050003625.1. Taxonomy (NCBI): domain Eukaryota; kingdom Metazoa; phylum Arthropoda; class Insecta; order Diptera; family Muscidae; genus Haematobia; species Haematobia irritans. Next base: position 116,439,130 of record NC_134399.1, on the reverse strand, counting down.
TATTTTCTTAATTGAAAAAAAAATTTTAAAAAATATAAAATTTTACCAGAATTTGTTTAAAAAATTAAATAAAATCTTCAACAAAACATCTAATATATGTTTTTTCCAAAGGATGTTGTACAAAAATTAAATCTCTTGTTTTTATCGTTTTTTTTTTCTTCTTCAAATTCATATGGTTCTGTATCATTGTCATGTTTGCCTAATTAAAATGATATTCAGTTTTTGTATTTGGTTGCCACACAGAATATGGTTAAACCATACGGGAAACGGAAATTGAAAGAAACGTGCAGTTTGTAAAAATAAAAAAAATCGCTGGTTTAGCAATATCACAACATGGACTCAAAACGAAATCACCGTAATTTTGACTAACATAAACACAAAACAGCGAAACAACCAAATTATAGCCACAGGATATAAAAGGGAATATTACACATACCCACACACACACACACTCGCCCACAAATATATCCACTCCCACAACAATACAAAATAAAGACTAAGAGCAACAATACTACAAACAAACAAATAAACAACCTGACAATATATGCTCGAAAACCAATTTTAGCCAAAAAAATCCTATCTACGTTTTATTTCATGTTTTATTGTAAATCGTTTGAATTTCTCTTCCAAATCCAATGATTGCCAGGGGGTAGGGGGGGAGGATATCTTGTTAAAACGAAAATGTAATAACTCATGCCATCAATATGGTAACAATGCGAAAAAAAGAAGAAAACAATTTTAGCCCAAAAAACATGAATCCCATTCAGGATGCACCATCTCTAGAGCTAGAGTCTGCCCAAAAAAAATGAGAAGTGCAGAAATCAAGCCTTGAGGACATTTTATTGTGTCTACACAGCAATGAATTCCGATAGAAAAATTCTTAATGAAAAATGTCAGAAAAGCTATGGTCATAGTCTGGATATTTGTATATATTGTCGATATAATTGAGTATAAAGCAGAGTCGAAAAGTAAATTCAGCATTTAAATATTTTAGGTTATTGGCATATAATGCCAAATGAAATTTTTTCTATAGAAATAAAATTTTTACAAAATTTTCTATAGAAATGAAATTTGGACAAAAGTTTCTATAAAAAATAAAATTTTGGCACAATTTTCTATAGAAATAAATTTTTGATAAAATGTTCTATAGGAATAAAAATTTGACAACACTTTCTATAGAAATAAAATTTTGACAAAATTTTCTATATAAAATCAAATTTTGACTCAATTTTCTATAAAAAATCAAATTCTGATAAAATTTTCTATAGGAATAAAATTTAAACAAAATTTTCTATAGAAATAAAATTTTGACAAAATTTTCTAAAGAAATAAAAATTTGGACAAAATTTTCTATAGAAATAAAATTTTGACAAAATTTTCTAAAGAAATAAAATTTTGACAAAATTTTCTAAAGAAATAAAATTTTGACAAAATTTTCTATAGAAATAAAATTTTGACAAAATTTTCATATAGCAATAAAATTTTGACAAAATTTTCTATAGAAATAAAATTTTGACAAAATTTTCTAAAGAAATAAAATTATGACAAAATTTTCTAAAGAAATAAAATTTTGGCAACATTTTCTATAGAAATAAAATTTTGACAAAATTTTCTATAGCAATAAAATTTTGACAAAATTTTCTATAGAAATAAAATTTTGGCAACATTTTCTATAGAAATAAAATTTTGACAAAATTTTCTATAGCAACAAAATTTTGACAAAATTTTCTATAAAAATAAAATTTTGACAAAATTTTCTATAAAAATAAAATGTTGACAAATTTTTCTATAGAACTAAAATTTTGACAAAATTTTCTATAGCAATAAAGTGTTGACAAAATTTTCTATAGAAATAAAATTTTGACAAAATTTTCTATACAAAATCAAATTTTGACTCAATTTTCTATAAAAAATCAAATTTTGACAAAATTTTCTATAGGAATAAAATTTAAACAAAATTTTCTATAGAAATAAAATTTTAACAAAATTTTCTAAAGAAATAAAAATTTGGACAAAATTTTCTATAGAAAAAAATTTGACAAAATTTTCTATAGAAATAAAATTTTCACAAAATTTTCTATAAAAATAAAATGTTGACAAATTTTTCTATAGAACTAAAATTTTGACAAAATTTTCTACAGCAATAAAATTTTGGCAAAATTTTCTATAGAAATAAAATTTTGACAAAATTTTCTATAGAAATAAAATTATGACAACATTTTCTATACAAATAAAATTTTGATAAAATTTTTTGGCAACATTTTCAATAGGAATAAAATTTTGATAAAATTTTCTATAGCAATAAAATTTTGACAAAATTTTCTATATAAAATCAAATTTTGACTCAATATAAAAAATATTAAATTTTGACAAAATTTTCTGTAGGAATAAAATTTTAACAAAATTTTCTATAGCAAAAAAATTTGACAAAATTTTCTATAGATATAAAATTTTGAAAAAATTTTCTATAGAAATAAAATTTTGACAAAATTTTCTAAAGAAATAAAATTTTGGCAACATATTCTATAGAAATAAAATTTTGACAAAATTTTCTATAGCAATAAAATTTTGACAAAATTTTCTATAAAAAAATTGAAAAAAATTTCTATAAAAATACATTTTTGGCAAAATTTGCTATATAACTAAAAAATTGATAAAATTTTCTATAGAACTAAAAGTTTGAACAAATTTTATTTGTATAAAATTATAATTTTTTACAAATTTTCTATAGAACTTAAATTTCGACAAAATTTTCTATAGAAATAAAATTTTGACAAATTTTTCTATAGAAATAAAATTTTGAGAAAATTTTCTATAAAAAAAAATGTTGACAAATTTTTCTATAGAACTAAAATGTTGACAAAATTTTCTATAGAAATAAACTTTTGACAAAATTTTCTATAAAAAAAATTGAAAAATTTTTCCAATAAAAATACAATTTTGGAAAAAATTGCTATATAACTAAAATTTTGATAAAATTTTCTATAGAAATAAAAGTTTGAAAAAATTTTCTTTAGAAATAAAAGTTTGAAAAAAATTTCTTTAGAAATAAAATTTTATTTCTATATAAAATTTTGGCAACATTTTATTTGTATAAAATTACAATTTTGACAAAATTTTCTATAGAACTAAAATTTTGACAAAATGTTCTATAAAAAAATAAAATTTTGACAAAATTTTCTACAAAAATAAAAAACTAAAATTTTGACAAAATTTTCTATAGAACTAAAATTTTGGCAAAAATTTTTATAGGAATAAAATTTTGACAAATATTTCTTTGGAAACAAAATTCACAAAAATTTCTAGAGAAATAAAGTTTTGACAAAATTTCCTATAGAAATAAAATTTTGACAACATTTTATATAGAAATAACATTTTGACTAAATTTTCTACAGAATTTAAATTTTGACAAAATCTTCTATAGACATAAAATTTTAAGAAAATTTTCTATAGAACTAAAATTTTTGACAAAATTTTCTAAAGAACTAAAATTTTGACAACATTTTTTATAGAAATAAAATTTTGACAAACATTTCTTTAGACAAAAAATTCACAAAAATTTCTAGAGAAAGAAAGTTTTAACAAAATTTTCTATAGAAATAAAATTTTGACAAAATTTTATATAGAAATAAAATTTTGACAAAATTTTATATAGAAATAACATTTTAACAAAATTTTCTTTAGAACTAAAATTTTGACAAAATTTTCTATAGAAATACAATTTTGACAAAATTTGCCTAGAAATAAAATTTTGACAAAAATTTGTTTAAAAAACAATTTTTGACAAAAATTTCTGTAGAAATAAATTTTTGACCAAATTTTCTATAGAAATAAAATTTGGACCAAATTTTCTATGTAGAAATAAGATTTGGACCAAATTTTCTATAGAAATAATTTTTTTGACCAAATTTTCTATAGAAATAAAATGTTAACAAAATTTCAATTAGGAGTTTAAATATTTTAATTAAAATCTTAAATTATCCAATAGTTTTCTTAACTGTTTTTTTTTTTTTTTTTTAATTTAAAAGAAAAATATTTTTTAATTGACTGCGTGTTGGAAACATTTTGGTGATATCTTTTTCTGTGTGGCAGTGTTGCATAGTGTCCAAAAAGTGGATTAATATCGGTAACAACCCCAGAAATGATCCGAAAAGTGCATGTCATCGAAATCCACTCCACAGTTGTAGCAAACTTGCCCGTGAGCTGAACATATCGTATGTTGAAAAATGAGCTTGAATTAATACCATTGACGTTCCAAAATGTGCAAAAGCTCACCAATGCACCAAAAATGTAGACTGAAAATTGCAAAGGAAATGCACGAAAGTGGCAAGTTACCAAATTTTGTTTCTCCGATTAGAATGCATTCCAAATATAGAAGTTTTGGAGGTGGAAAGGGACAGGGACTCGGCACCATCGAACTTAGAATGCTTCAATCAAGAATGACTTAAAGTGGAGGCCAAAATATCGCAGAACCACTTTCGAACAACTTGCGATGGATTTACCGGCCATTTGAAGGCCATAATTCGTGCCAAAGGTAGCCAATTCGAACATATCTAAATTGATGAAATTTGAAAACATATATATCATTACATATATGTAAATGTGCCGAAGATCACTAATAAAGTAGATTTAATGTAGGATATCGCAGGGTCGGCTATGTCCGACACTAAATCTTCTTTATAACTTTTTTTTTTAATTTTTAAAACACGATGCTTCCATTGGTATTGCCACTTAGCCAAATATACAATTAAATTGAATTAATTTATTATTTAAGCTAATTTATTATTTCAATATGAGCAATTTGTCGAAATTCTAACAAAGCGGAACGCAGATCAAATGAAACCATTAAATCTCTTTGTTTATGTTAATGGTCATATAAATAATCAAAACTACTGCACTGTGATTTTGGACAGAGAACATGACATTAATATTGGCGATAAATCAACAGACAATGGTACAAATAAACAAAATGACTCAAAGACAATAAGCAACACAGTTTTAAGAAAACTGAAATAAAAATTTTGGTATCACAAAATTTATTCAAGAGACGAAAAAGAAAACAAATATCTACAGCAATATGAGATTATTAAATGATGAAATGTTTATGATTTTCATCCATATTATTAAAACAAAAATACAAACAAAAAGGCCTCAAAATTGCCAATATTTTTCCATGAATTTTGGTTTCTATCTTTTGGCAAAATTATATGTCTCAAGTATCAATTCATGTCTATTGTGAAGGGCTTCCAAAAAAAAAATAGAATAAGACCACTTACAATTTGATTAAAGAGGCTCAATGATACACTTCTTAACCAAAGACATGACAAAGATCTTCAGTATGGAATTTATGCGATAATGGTAGATATTTTACCATTAGCATTCCATTCATGATTGTTATCAAACACTTGAAATAGGTCTGCTACCTGTACTTCATGGTGGGCTAAATAATATGCAATATAAATATTTTTTTCGGCACGATTTGATATTTAAAGTAAGCAAAAATAAGTCATTAAGTATGAGAAAATTATAAGGGTCATTATCTCACTTAAAATTTTGTAATAAAAATATTTGTACACAATCGTGACAATAAATCAGTTTAAAAGATATCTGTAAATCAAATAATTTACATTTCATTGGTATTAAATTTTTTAAATAAAAATCGTGAAACCTCTTGATTTGACTTCCTGAGGACATGGAAGCATAGTATACCAAACTTGGGAGAAAATTTTACCAAAAAAACTACCAAATAAAATTTTTTTTATTAAGCAAAATTTTATTTCTGTAGAAAAAATTGTCAAAATTATATTCCTAAAAAAATACTCAAAATTTTGTTTTTATAGCTAATTTTCTAAAAATTCTATTTCTATAGAAAATTTTATAAAAATTTTATTTCTACAAACAAAAAAAAATTATTTTGTTAAAATTTTATATCTATAGAAAATTTTGACAAAATTTTATTTCTATAGAAAATTTTATTTCTATAGAAAATTTTGCCAAAAATTTATTTCTATAGAAAATTTTGTTAGAATTTTATTTCTATAAAAAATTTCTCAAAATTTTATTTCTATAGAAAATTTTGTCACAATTTTGTTTCTATAGAAAATTTTGACAAAATTTTATTTCTATAGAAAGTTTTGTCAAAATTTTATTTCTATAGAAAATTTTGCCAAAATTTTATTTTTATAGAAAATTTTTGTCAAAATTTTATTTTTATAGAAAATTTTTGTCAAAATTTTACTTCTATAGAAAATTTTTGTAAAAATTTTATTTCTACACCCAGAGAAGGAATATGATCACCTCAAACATATTCCAAGAGCACAATGTTATTTTTGGATGGTGACCATGTAACATGTTTGTCGCAACCATTTTAGTTTCTCGAAAATTATGTATCTGTTTTCGGAAACCATTTTATGTTTGGCGAGAACACAACATTTTTGCGATAAACATGTTACGTGGTCACCATCCAAAAATAACATTTTGCTCTCGAAACATGGTTGAGGTGATCATATTCCTTCTCTGCGTGTATGTAAAATTTTGTCAAAATTTTATTTCTATAGAAAATTTTGTCAAAATTGGATTTCAATCAAAAATTTTGTCAAAATTTTATTTCTACAGACAATTTTTTCAAAATTTGATTTTTATAGATAATTTTGTCAGAAGTTTTATTCTATAGAAAATTTTGTCAAAATTTTATTTCTGTAGAAAATTTTATTAAAAGTTTATTTCTATAGAAAGTTTTGTCAAATTTTTATTTTTATAGAAAATTTTGTTAAAAAAAATTATTTCTATCGAAACTTTTGTTAAAATTGTTTTCTTTTATAGAAAATTATATTAAAATTGTATTTCTATAGACAATTTTGTCAAAATTTTATTTCTATAGAAAATTTTGTCAAAATTTTATTTCTATAGAAAATTTTGTCAAAATTTTATTTTTATAGAAAATTTTGTCAAAATATTATTTCTATAGAAAATTTTGTGAAAATATTATTTCTATCGAAATTTTTGTAAAAATTTTATTTCTATAGAAATTTTTGACAAAATTTTATTTCTATAGAAAACATTGTCAAAAATTTATTTCTATAGAAAATTTTGTCAAAATTTTATTTCTATAGAAAATTTTTGTCAAAATTTTATTTCTATAGAAAATTTTTTATCAAAATTTTATTTCTATAGAAAATTTTGTGAAAAATTTTATTCTCTAGAAAATTTTGTCAAAATTTTATTTCTATAGAAAATTTTGTTAAAATTAATTTTTTTCTATAGAAAATTTTGTCAAAATTTCATTTCTATAGAAAATTTTGTTAAAATTTTATTTTAATAGAGAACTTTGTCAGAGTTTTATTTCTTTAGAAAATTTTGTCAACATTTTATTTCTATGGAAAATTTTGTCAACATTTTATTTCTGTAGAAAATTTTGTCAAAATTTTATTTCTATAGAAAATTTCATCAAAATTTTATTTCTTAGAAAATTTTGTCAAAATTATATTTCTATAGAAAATGTTATCAAAATTTTATTTCTACAGAAAATTTTGCCAAAATTTCATTTTTATAGAAAAGTTTCTCAAAATTTTATTTCTGTAGAAAATTTTGCCAAAAATTTTATTTCTATAGAAAACTTTGTTAGAATTTTATTTCTATAGGAAATTTCTCAAAATTTTATTTCTATAGAAAATTTTGACAAAATTTTATTTCTATATAAAATTTTGTCAAAATCTTATTTCTATCGAAACTTTTGTTAAAATTGTTTTTTTCCTATAGAAAATTTTGTCAAAATTTTATTTCTATAGAAAACTTTAACAAAATTTTATTTCTATAGAAAGTTTTGTGAAAATTTTATTTCTATAGAAAATTTTGCCAAAATTTTATTTTTATAGAAAATTTTTATCAAAATGTTATTTCTATAGAAAATTTTTGTAAAAATTTTATTTCTATGTAAAATTTTGTCAAAATTTTACTTCTATACAAAATTTATCAAAATTTTATTTCTATACAAAATTTTATCAAAATTTTAATACTATACAAAATTTTGTTAACATTGTTTTTTTCTATAGAAAATTTTGTCAAAATTTTATTTCTTTACAATATTCTATCAAAATTTTATTTCTATAAAAAATTTTGTCAACATTTTATTTCTATAGAAAATTTTGTCAAAATTTTATTTTTATAGAGAATTTTGTTAAAATTTTATTTCAATAGAAAATTTTGTCAAAACTTTTATTTCTATAAAAAAATGTTGCCAAACTTTTATTTCTATAGAAAATTTTCTTAAAATTTTATTTCTATAGAAAATTTTGTCAAAATTTCATTTCTATTGAAAATTTTGTCAAAATTTTATTTCTATAGAAAATTTTATCAAAATTTTATTTTTATAGAAAATTTTTGTAAACATTTTAGTTTTATAGAAAAATTTTGTGAACATTTTATTCCTATAAAAAATTTTTGTAAAAATTTTATTTCTATGTAAAATTTTGTCAAAATTTTATTTCTATAGAAAATTTTGTCAAAATTTTATTTCTATAGAAAATTTTATCTACATTTTATTTCTATAGAAAATTTTGTCAATATTTTATTTCTATAGAAAATTTTGTCACAATTTTATTTATACAGAAAATTTTGTCAAGATTTTATTTCCATTTGTTTTGTTTTGTTATTGTTGGTTTTGTTCTTTAAGCATTGTTGTTGTTTTTTTATTTCAGCTTAAAACCATACATTGACTAAACTACAAGAGCAGCTTAACCAACAGAGGAAAAGAATGTTTGTCAAATTTATTTGGGCAAAGCCCTATAGACTGCAAGATGGTTGGATGGACGCACGTTTCGGAATTACCACATTCCTCATCAGCATCCTCTACTTGCAGCAAAACTATCAACCAATTATCAGAATAAATTCAGGCAGTTTATTAAACCCAACAAAAACCACACTTGAACCCTCCGAAAAAAGGTTTTACATTGATAGCCGGCTTTTGCCGAAATAAATTCGAAACAAACATATCTCTTTTCCTATGCCACTGTCAAATCATCGATTTGAATTCACATGGCTGGGTTTATTTTGAGCGTGCCTCCTCTTCTTTTTCCATTTGTTTTGTTTTGTTATTGTTGGTTTTGTTCTTTAAGCATTGTTGTTGTTTTTTTATTTCAGCTTAAAACCATACATTGACTAAACTACAAGAGTAGCTTCGGAGGGTTCAAGTGTGGTTTTTGTTGGGTTTAATAAACTGCCTGAATTTATTCTGATAATTGGTTGATAGTTTTGCTGCAAGTAGAGGATGCTGATGAGGAATGTGGTAATTCCGAAACGTGCGTCCATCCAACCATCTTGCAGTCTATAGGGCTTTGCCCAAATAAATTTGACAAACATTCTTTTCCTCTGTTGGTTAAGCTACTCTTGTAGTTTAGTCAATGTATGGTTTTAAGCTGAAATAAAAAAACAACAACAAGATTTTATTTCTATAGAAAATTTTGTGAAAATATTATTTCTATAGAAAATTTTGTGAAAATATTATTTCTATAAAAAATTTTGTTAAAATTTTATTTCTATAGAAAATTTTGCCAAACTTTTATTTCTGTAGAAAATTTGGTCAAAATTTTATTTCTATAGAAAATTTTGTTAAAATTTTATTTCTATAGAAAATTTTGTCAAAATTTAACTTCTATAGAAAATTGTGTCAAAATTTGATTTCTATAGAAAATTTTGTCAAAATTTTATTTCTAAAAAAAATTTTGTCAAACATTTATTTTTATAAAAATTTTCAAAATCTTATTTCTATAAAAAATTTGTGCATTTGCAAGATCTACCAAAATATCAAGAATTATACCAAACTGTACAAAATCTACCATTTTTGGTAGAATTCTACCAACTGCGGCAGCCGTGCGTGGGATTGCAAAACCTTTTAAAATATACATATGGTCAATTTCTTTCTCTGTTCTGGATCTCCTATTTCTGTTCTCTTTACAATTTCCTTTAAAAACCGTGGGAATTCTATGAACATTGAGAGTCATATCTTGTTCCACCAAATTCCATTCATATTGATTTACCTTTTGAAGTGACATATTCAAGAGGCCATAACACACAAGAAATACTCAACAATCGGTTTCCTTTTTATGGAGCTGTAAGATGGCGTTTAAGAATTTTGGTGGCTTTTAAGACAAAAACAAAAAACAAAGAATTAAAAAAATTACTCACAATCCACAAAAATCCAAAAGCATTGAGAGGTAACAAATTAATAAATCAAAGATCTTTATAAAGATGCCATCTCAACGTCATGTACCCAACGAAGAAGTCCATGGTTAGTCGCCTGGCTACTAGATTTTATAACAGGGAGTAGATGTTTGTATTGATTTTATCATTGCGGGTATATAACCACAGACAGGGATACTTAAGATCGCAATCATCAACCTGCAATATTGCTAACTGACTACACGATCAGTAAACACTGATCCAATGATCGTCGTTGGTCTACCCCCACACCATTTTATTGCAATCAGACCCAAAACATCTGCGGCAGCCATTTCAAGTCAATCTTGCTTGCTGGCTAACCACCACCACCACCAACAACAAGTAGCTCTTGTTAAACGCCAATAGTTTTCGAATTTTATTGTTGGTCATTTATGGCAGGCAATTGCTTGCTTGGTTTATTGGTGATGGAAACTATTGCCGATGATAGTTGCTAGTCATAGATAATTCCTCTACATATATGGGAAGTTGATTGCAAGGCGTATTTTGGCCAGGCGAGAAGAGCTAGTCTTGTGGCCAAAATAAGACAGGCAATCGTCTGAAAGTAAAGAAACAAATAATTCAAATATATGAAAAATATAAACAATACTGCCGCCATTGTAATCTGGACATATAAGGAAATACTGCGCCTGCCTGGCTATTTTTTTTTTGTGACAGGCATAACGGCAATCAGAACGCCACCAATAAAGCTTAAGATCCCACAATCGTCAAGTGGATAGTTATTTTTTTTTTCTAAATATAAATTTTTTTCGACAATTTAAACAAGTAACTCCATTTTTTATTTTATTTAATTTCTTCGAAATTTTCACACTTATATCATCAAAACAATTTTTTTTTGGTTACAAAATTTTTATTTTTGAAATAAAAAAGAAATTTTTTGTTACAAAAATAAAGTCTATTTTGTGTATATCAAGCTTTTCTGTTCTTTTCTGACTTTAAATCTTATGTAATACCGAACATCTTTTCGAAATCTTGCGAATATTTATGGAATGTATGTAAAATTACATTATCTGAGATTCTACCAAAATGGCCAAATAAAGAATATGTTTCTGTCAAACAAAGTTTCTATACATCGGTACGTGGACGCCCAAAAATATGCTATAAAAATATGAATGTATGTGTTACTTGTGCCTTGGTGGCTATAGCGATAATTGGGCTGTTGACTTACAAACTGTATGGGGTTCTTACAAACTGTATCGGGTTCTGTAGAAATAAAATTTTCCATAGAAATAAAATTTTGACAAAATTTTGTATAGAAATAAAATTTTGACAAAATTGTCTACAGAAATAAAATGTTGACAAAATTTTTTTTATAGAAATACAGTTTTTACAAAATTTTCTTTAGAAATAAAATTTTGACAAAATTTTCTATAGAAATAAGATTTTGACAAAAAAATTCTATAGAAATAAACTTTGGACAAAATTTTCTATAGAAATACAATTTTGACAAAATTTTCTATAGAAATAATATTTTGACTAAATTTTCTATAGAAATAAAATTTTGACGACATTTTCTATAAAAATAAAATTTGAACAAAATTTTCTATATAAAGTAAATTTTGACAAAATTTTCTATAGAAATAAACTTTGGACAAAATTTTCTATGGAAATAAAATTTTGACAAAATTTTCTATAGAAATAAAATTTTGACAAAATTTTCTATAGGAATAAACTTTGGACAAAATTTTCTATAGAAATAAAATTTTGACAAAATTTTCTATAGAAATAAAATTTTGACAAAATTTTCTATAGAAATAATATTTTGACAAAATTTTCTAAAGAAATAAAATTTTGACAAAATTTTCTATATAAATAAAATTTTGAAAAAAATTTCTATATAAATAAAATTTTGACAAAATTTTCTAAAGAAATAAAATTTTGACAAAATTTTCTATATAAATAAAATTTTGAAAAAAATTTCTATATAAATAAAATTTTGACAAAATTTTCTATAGAAATAATATTTTCACAAAATTTTCTATAGAAATAAAATTTTGATAAAATTTTCTATAGAAATAACACTTTGACCAAATTTTCTTTAGAAATAAAATTTTGACAAAATTTTCTATACAAATAAACTTTTGACGACATTTTCTATAAAAATAAAATTTTGACAAAATTTTCTATAGAAATTAAATTTTGACAAAATTTTCTATATAAATAAAATTTTGACAAAATTTTCTACATAAATAATATTTTGACAAAATTTTCTATATTAATAAAATTTTGTCAAAATTTTCTATATTAATAAAATTTTGTCAAAATTTTCTATAGACATAAAATTTTGACAAAATTTTCTATAGACATAAAATTTTGACAAAATTTTCTATAGAAATAAAATTTTGAGAGAATTATCTGTAGAAATAAAATGTGGACAAAATTTTCTAATGAAATAAAATTTTGACAACATTTTTTAAAGAAATAACATTTTGACAAAATTTTCTATAGAAATAATATCTTGACTAAATTTTCTTTAGAAATAAAATTTTGACTAAATTTTCTATACAAATAAAATTTTGACGACATTTTCTATAAAAATAAAATTGGAACAAAATTTTCTATAGAAATTAAATTTTGACAAAATTTTCTATATAAATAAAATTTTGACAAAATTTTCTACATAAATAAAATTTTGTCAAAATTTTCTATAGACATAAAATTTTGTCAAAATTTTCTATAGACATAAAATTTTGACAAAATTTTCTATAGACATAAAATTTTGACAAAATTTTCTATAGAAATAAAATTTTGAGAAAATTATCTGTAGAAAAAAAATTTTGACAAAATTTTCTATAGAAATAATATCTTGACTAAATTTTCTATAGAAATAAAATTTTTACAACATTTGCTATAGAAATAAAATTTTGACAAAATTTTCTATAAAAATAAAATTTTGACAAAATTTTCTATAGAAATAACATTTTGACAAAATTTTCTATAGAAATTAAATTTTGGCAAAAAGTTGCTATAGAAATAAAATTTTGACAAAATTTTCTATAGAAATAAAATTTTAAGAAATAAAATTTTGATTTTATATCTATATAAAACATTCTCAAAATTTTATTGCTATATAATCCTCCAAAATTTCGATTGTCTCAAGGCGGCACTTCGCCCGGAATGGGCCAAAATCACCAGAGCCATCGCAGTCACTTCGATGTGTTTAACTCTTTCCAAGGTGTCATCATTCTCAAAACACACACAGATATTCTCCCAATTCTAGGTGTCGTATATTTATTCCCACGGTCCTCCTGACTGTCGTCCTGCTCTCCTTTAGTAGTTCTCCAGTCTGGGTTACCCCATAGTATTTTATTCGCCCTTCCAAGAGTTCCATCGGTCCACATCGCTTTATGAGACTTCCATACTTATTCATCCAACTCGGCCCGCTTTGTCTCTATTGACTTTCCGTTCTCTAAGTTCACTTACACGGACGAAAAAGGCTGTTTTTCATATGTTTGGGTGTAAAAGTTATATGTTTGGGACTCAAATTTTTTAACACAATATTTTTAAGTGCAAGCATATAATGTGCATAAACTAGCATAACATGTTTCGGACATAATGTTAATATGTTAGAACATATTATGTTTGTGACATAAAATGTTTGTAAATATAATATGCTTAGATGAAAACATATATTAATTTGGAAATAGCCTATAAACATATATGTGTTTAGAAAGAGAGACCTAGAGAGTATGCTGCAAGTAAAATAATGGAAGTAATCAATTGGCGCCTTAAAAATATATCCTCAATCTCGTTAAAATTTTTTACTACCAGTATATGCCCTAAGGTGAAACATAATATGTTTGAACAATACAAACAATATTTTGTTTGCACCAATCCTGAAAATATATATGCTTGAAGCAAAATGTGTTTCGGTTATATGTTACAGAAGAGATCTTTTTTTTTTGAGGGTGTTGGTGTTGTATATTTATTCCCACTGCCCTCCTGACTGGCGTCCTGCTCTCCTTTAGTAGTTCTCCAGTCTGGGCCACTCCATAGTATTTTATTCGCCCTTCCAAGCGTTCCATCGGTCCACATCGCTTTATGAGACTTCCGTACCCATACATCCAACTCGGCACGCTTTGTCTCTATTTACTTTCCGTTCTCTAAGTTCACTTCCCTATGTGTGCTAGATTTTATCGCAGATTATTTGCCTTTACGTTTTCTATCATTTCGGCATGTACCGGCACCCATATGATACCCATCCTGCAGTATTTCGAGTACTCGTTGATCATACGTTAGCATTTCGGTACGGTACGCTATCGAACTGTAATGTCTGTTATTGCCTCCATTGTCCTCCGGCAGTTTGTAAAAATGTTCCTGTTTGGTGACCTCGAGTTAATTCCGAGCCATTTAACACATTGCATTATGGCACTAACTTCTGGCTGCAGGATTGTCTGGTGGCACAGTAATCGGAATAGGTTAGGTTAGGTTAGTTATAGTGGCAGCCCGATATTTCAGGCTCACTTAGACTATTCACTCCATTGTAATACCACAGTGGTGAACTTCTCTCTTATCACTGAGTGCTGCCCGATTCCATGTTAAGCTCAATGACAAGGGACCTCCTTTTTATAGCCGAGTCCGAACGGCGTTCCACATTGCAGTTAAACCACTTAGAGAAGCTTTGAAACCCTCAGAAATGTCATCGGCATTACTGAGGGGGATAATCCACCGCTGGTGTTTTTGGTCCAAACTGGGTTTGAACCCACGACCCTGTTTGTGCAAGGCAGGCATGCTAACCATTGCGCCACGGTGGCTCCCGGAATAGGAATAGGATTTCGATGTTTGGGTCCTCCACATATACACCCAGTCTCCTCATATCTTCACTCATACTCGATCCATTGGTGTAGGAGTTATTTCCCTATGGTATCTGTTCTGGTTTCCCATTCTCACGGAACCATCTTGCTGGCGTCAAAATGTCACACTTGGCATCTGTGGCAATTTTAAGTATACGATCATGGATTGTTGCGTCATCTGCCATTTCACTCACAGTATCTCCTATTATGCTTTGTTAGATCGTCATATTTCCGTCAATTCTCCTAACATCTTCAATCTCATCGCAGCCATGGTTAGGTTAAGTTAGGTTAGGTATAGTGGCAGCCCGATGTATTAGGCTCACTTAGACTATTCAGTTCATTGTGGTACCTCACCCTCACCGTTTCCCCTATAATCCTTTGTTAGTTCGTCATATTTCCGTCAGTTCTCCCAACATCTTCAATCCTATCTCAGCCATGATACCTATGCTTTTGCTCTCAACCCCTATAGGTCTTCAGTCCAGTATCGTCTCCAATGCTCTAGTTGATGGAGTCTTCATTACTCCAGTTATGCCAAGACAACATGCGCCAACTTGGACCAGTTGTAAAATGTCTATATTGCACTTCGCCTCCATTGATGTCCATCAGATTATCGACGCGGATTTTAGGATTAGAATTCAGAGGCTAAGTATTGGATGATAAACAAAAATTTTGGGGATTTTTCTGTAAGAGTACACATATAGAAAAAGTTTCGTTATATTAACGAAATGTTTCATTAAAAGTGAGCCAATGAAACAAATTCATTAATACAATGAAATTTTTTGTTATTATAACGAATTTTATGTTAATCGAGGTAACGTTTCGTACTTTTAACGATTTATTTCATTGTATTAATGAAAATTTTTCGTTATATCAATGAAAAATTTTTGTTGGTTCAGTTTTAATGAAATTTTCTTTGTGTGTGGAAAAAATTTTAAAATTTTTTCTGAATGCCAAAGTGGACCATTATGGGGACTTACCGCCTTGAAACATTATGCAGCATCCTAAACTTTGCAATATTAACCGGCGATGCTGAGCTGAACGAATCCATTTTTTTACCGGAGCAGGAGCTGAGCGGAAAAAATGAACCGCTCCTCATCGCTGACATTGGCTGTAAAAGTGCACCTTTACTCATTGCAAAATGAAATCTTTTTTCTTTCACTTTTTATATCATCCCGCTGTGCAAAATTAGTAAGGGCATCAAAATTTTTACCTCTAGTATTCTCAAGATCTGAAAATGCGAAAATTCCTTTCTCCTGGAACCATTCATAAATCCTTTGTTGGCACTCTATTACATTATTGACTGTCTTCATGGTCAATGTCAGGATTTTTTTCTTGCACACACACAACAACAATTGCCAGAGACGAAGCTTAAGTAGTTGCAACATGCCAGCTTTGAGTTATAACAACAGGCAATTTATTTATTATAGCTTCCCAAAACGTTGCAACTACACCATGGTAGTTTTGTGTTAAGGAAATAAAACAGAAGCAATTGAACTACACCGTGGACAAGACTAAATGTAATGCCCCCATCTGTATACTGTTTACATTACATTTAGAGGCTTTGGAGGTAGCAAGCGATTTTTCCAAAAGGAAGGGAGGTAACATATAACCCTCAACCCCCTCTTACATGGAATGGAATGGGTGGAATATCTCATCTTCATTCTTTGTCGGGATGGTGCTACGATAAAACACCAAACATCGTAAGGAAAATGTCTTAAAATCGTCACTGCGCATGCGTGCCATGACGATAACAACTTCCACTTATTCAATATCAATATACCAACAATTTTTTTATTTTTTTCCTCTTGGTTTCTAAATAGCTGTTGCTGTTGTTTTATTTGCTGTTGAACATTCGTTCCAGGGAAATTGTCTAAATGCAGTTGTTTGCCAAGTGACTTCCTTTCAATGCTCTTCGATCACTTACCCCCTCCCACCCCCTGAAGTCAGATGCAATTTTGTAGGAAATACAAAGGCATTTTGTAGCAAACATCTACAGCATCCGAAGGCAAAGAGAGAGAGAAGAAAAAATGAAACAAAATTGGTGATGTTGCACATGCAAAACATTGTCGGAAGGTGTTTGCAGCAATAGCACATGCAAAATATCCCAAATCCATAGCCATGGAGTCTGTCATCCAGGTTTCCAACATCCAGTATTTGTATATACGCATTCGTACGCTTGCGTGCTATTCATGAATGGTGTTTGCTGTAAATGTCTGGTGTTATTATGGGGGCACTCCTTTTAAATCCATACCGCTTTTGTTCCTTTCATCCACCACTCGGAGTTCTTTGCAAGCCCACTATGGGCACTATTCCCTCCTTAACAATTTATCATTTGTTGTTTTTTTTTTATAATTTTATTGTTGCTGATTCTTTTGGGATTTATGACATTGGCATCTGTTTGGTGTATTAAGCACTTTTACTATGGGTGGAATTGGGCAGGATCCAGGAGTAACAATTGCACAATGGTAGATGGTTACCTCTCTATTGTATGATAATGGCTTCACATATTTATATTTTTTTTCGTTTTTTTTGTTTGTTTGGTTATCTCAAATTCATTACAAATTCATATAGGCTTGATAAAACTAACGGTTTCACTATACAACGCTATGGAATCTCATGAATGCTTAAGTTGAACGTATCATGTTTTGGATAGTACGCAGGTTTTGGGGAGAGAAGAAAATTAAAATTTTATAAATTTATTTTTTACAGAATATATTATTTGCGATATTTCTGAAGTTATCATAAAGTTTAACAGTTGGTTATTACACCGTGGGAAAAAGGGTTCAATGTGTCAACAAAAAAAAATGATACTTCTTCTGAATTTTACCAAGTGCGAAACAAAATTTTGACAAAATTTCCTATAGAAATGAAATTTTGACAAAATGTCCTAAAGAAATGAAATTTTGACAAAATTTTCTGTAGAAAAGAAATTTTGACAAAATTTCTTATAGAAATGA
This sequence comes from Haematobia irritans, assembly GCF_050003625.1. Classification (NCBI taxonomy): domain Eukaryota; kingdom Metazoa; phylum Arthropoda; class Insecta; order Diptera; family Muscidae; genus Haematobia; species Haematobia irritans. The sequence goes on along the minus strand of NC_134399.1, from coordinate 116,421,147 downwards.
AATTTCGACAAAATTTCCTATGGAAAAGAAATTTTGACAAAATTTCCTATAGAAATGAAATTTCGACAAAATTTCCTATAGAAATGAAAAATTTGAAAAAAAGTTGGCAACCCTGTTTGAAATAACATCAAAAAAACCCGAGCTCAAATCTACTGCGATATTTAATTAAATATAGTGAAAACTAAACTCCTAAACTGGTGATAATTCTCATCAACAAAATAAAAAATACTAGAACTAATTAAAAATTATCAAATATGCCACCAGTAAGCGGTCGTAGAAGCGTAAAATCGAAAAAAATATTGTGTGCTCAATGTAAAGTGGAAGTGAAAGAAGGAAAAGATGATTACATTGGTTGTGATAACTGTTCGAAAACGTATCATGATATGTGTACGAAGTTAAACAAAACACAATATGATCACCTGTTAAACAACGAAGATGAAGAATATGTATGTCATGCTTGCAATGTAAATAATGTAAACAGTGACATAACAGTTTTAAAACGACTGGAGAGTATGGATATAAAATTAAATAAACTTGATCAGTTGAGCGAGTCAATGAATTTTATGGCAGCTAAATTCGATGAGATCATGAGTGGTATAACTGCTAATAGAAAGAAAATAGAAATGGTTGAAAAAGAAAATTTGAAACTCAAGGGAGAAATAAAACAACTGAAAGACTCTGTGAAGATGTTAAATGACCAACGAGTTAAAAATGACTGTGTTATATCTGGAATAGACTCAAGTGATGGAAAAAGTGCTACGTCTGTCGTTATTGAACTTTCTGAGGCAGCTGGTATTACTATAACCAAAGATAAAATTGAAGAGGCGTACTTTTTAAAGAAAAAAAATGTTAATCATACCAAGCAATCATTAGTGGTCAAATTTAATTCAAAGGCAGAGAAAAATAAACTGATGGAAGCAAAAGCAAAGTTAAAAGAAAATACAAAAACAAGAAATATTTATGTCAATGATTTCCTTGGACGTGAAACATATGAAATTTTTAATTATGCAAAAACCTTAAAAACTGTTGGTTACAATATTATTTACACAAATGGTAACAAAATATATGCCAAAAAGAGTTCTATAAATAAGCCGAGAGTTATTCGAAGTAAAGAAGATGTTGATGCTATTTTAATTCAAGCTACGACAAACAACTTTCATCCAAGGCGCTCAATAAGACGTGAATCAACTCCTGATGAAGAATCCGATGAAAATGAGGCTGAAACTCAAGTTCAATTTGTATCGCCTGATCAACACCAATAATTTAAAACAATTGTAATTTATTTTTGATAGTATTTTTCCCAATCTTTTTTATTAATTTAATGTCTATAAATAAATGCTTTGAAGATATTAGATCATTCTGCAATTCATTTGAAGATATAGATAATAATAGTTTGAATATTTTATCTGTAAACATCAGAAGCATGTCTTCTATTAATAAATTTAACAAATTTAAATTGTTATTGTCGCAACTCACAGTTTTGCCAAGTGTAATTGCTGTACAGGAAACCTGGTTTCAAACTGAATTGACACAAATATATGGAATTAATGGTTACAATGCTGTTCATTGCTGCCGAAATGATGGGTATGGTGGTACATCGATTTATATAAGAGATAATTTAGTACACACAGTTGAACTCTGTGAAAGTAAAGAATCTGTGGAAGCGATAATAATTTCTTTAAGAAACTTGAAAATTAAAACAAAGCCTGTTAGAATCGTAACTTTTTATCGTTCTCAAAGATGTAACATAAACTGGTTTCTAGATTATTTAGAAAATCAATTATGCAGCAGTACACAACCAACAATTGTCGTCGGAGACTCAAACATTGATTTACGCAACTCACAGGACTCTTTCGAACTTGAAACTACTCTCTCTTATGTTGGATATAAACCATGTCACAAACTGATGTCGAGACCTGATAGCGGAAAGTGTATAGATCACGTTTATACTAACATTGATAGTGTACTATATATAAGTTCGATAGCTTGCAAATTAAGTGATCATAATATAATCTGGTGTAAATGGAAATGTAATTTACCCTATGAAGAATATTTCGTTAAGAAACTAAAAATACGAAACTATGAATCTATTATGCGAAGTATGGAAAATAAGGTAAATACATTGGTCCACATAAGTAATCCCTCGGAGGACACTTTAAATTTAATAAATCTTATATCAAACACCATTCATTCAAATACCACAGACAAAGACATTAGGGTTTCATATAAATCACAATTAACTCCTTGGGAGAATGAGAATCTACAAGCTCTCAGAAATCTTAAAGCGAAACTGTTAGCAAGAAGAAGAAAACAAGGAAGTTGTCAAAAAGTTGAATTTAATTTGAAGCAAATAAGTAAAGTGATTAAAATAGCCAGCAGGATTTCTATGAATAATTATCTTCAATGGAATCTGCAATTAATGGACCAAAATCCAAGAAAATGTTGGCAATTCTTAAATGGATGCCTGGGAAGAAATGAAAAAAAGCAAATTCAACTTGAAAAGCAAGGTGAAATTGTGAATGATAAGAGGGAGATATGTGAAATGCTAAACGAGTACTTTTTGACTATTCCCAAAAGTTTGAAGGAACAAATTGTTCAGTTTGATGATGACCATTGTAACAAACTCAGTACGTTAAAACAATGCAACTCCTCTTTTGAATTTCATGGTGTGACAGAATCTGAGTTATCCGAAATAATGGAGACTATTGAACCAACTAAAAGTCCTGGACATGATGGCATATCTGGGAAAGTAATGTTTAAATGCAAGAATTTGATTATCCCACGCTTAACTGCAATCTTTAATGATATGGTGCGAACTTCTATCTATCCGGATATTTTGAAGATTTCAAAAATAACTCCTATCCCAAAGGTGAGAGACTCTAGGAAAGTCAACGATTTTCGACCAATAGCTGTATTGCCTTTTATTGATAAAGTTTTTGAAAAGGTTATGCATAAACAGCTTAGCAATTTCTTGAATAATACAAATCAACTGTATCATAAGCAATTTGGATTTAAAAAAAGTAGTGGGACGCATGATGCCACTGCCAATGTTGTGAATTTAATATGTGATGGATTAGATGGACCTTTTGGAGGAGTTGGAGCCGTGTTTTTCGACTTCTCGAAAGCTTTTGATTTGGTGGACCATGATGTGTTACTACAAAAACTTAAATATTATGGGATTCAGGAGAATTCATTACAACTTGTGCAGAGTTTTCTGCATAGAAGAAAACAATACGTGGAAATAAATGGCATTAGAAGTGGTGACGGATTTGTTGAACATGGTGTACCACAAGGAAGTATTCTTGGCCCGTTACTTTTTACAATATATTTAAATGATATCTCGAACTTGAATATCAATGGAAAACTTATCATGTATGCGGATGATATATCCTTGTTCTACCCCTATAATCACAAAATTATATTGAAATCACAAATGGAAGCTGATGTTATTACAATACAGGAGTATTGCAGATTAAACAAGCTTGTGCTGAATCCAGAAAAAACTAGAATTATGCGCTTTCGGCCTTATTGTACAGATGGTGACCATGAGTTTAATATCTATGTGGGAGGCTCGCAAATTTATGAAAGCAAATCAATAAAATACTTGGGATTACACTTTCAGAATAATATGACATGGAATATACATATACAACATTTGAAATCTAAAGTAGCCCAAGCAATTGGTATTTTATACAAATACAAGGATAAAATGAATGTCAAAACCAAAATGTTAATTTACACTACTTTAATACATAGTCATTTTAATTATCTCCCCATGATTTATGCATATAAAAATAACATTCAACTGAAATCCCTTCAGAGGATACAAAATAAGGCGCTCAAAATTGCTAATAACCTTCCATTAATGTATTCCACGATTTCATTATATGAAGATGTGTGCAAGTCAACACTACCCATATATGGATTATACAAAATGCAATTGATTACCCACATGTTTAAATCAGTTCGAAACCTAATTCCACATTCTCTTAATTTCCCTGTGAATCAAATGACATTTAATACAAGATATGGGTCAAATCTGCGAGTGAAAAGATGTCGTTTAGAAATCACAAAGCAGAGGATAGAACACAACGGTTGTGTTGAATATAATAACATACCAGAGCATTTAAAGAACTTAACAAACATTTCAAGTTTCAAGAAGAAATTAAAAAAATTTTTAAGTAATAATATAAGAATGCTTCTCTTGTAATTTTTTTTGTCTGTTATTATTATTATAACTTTGGATTATGTTTAAAAGATAAATATTAGCAATACTACGATTAATTAATTTTTGCCAACTAGCCTCAATAATGTCTGTAAGACGCTGAGGCATCTCATTACTATGTACAAATTTTTAATTTGAATAAATATGAATAAAAAAACAAAAAAAAAAAATGAAATTTTCACAAAATTTCCTATAGAAATGAAATTTTGACAAAATTTCCTATAGAAAAGAAATTTTGACAACATTTCCTATAGAAAAGAATTTTCGACAAAATTTTCTAATAGAAATAAAATTTTGACAAAATTTCCTAAGGAAATGAAATTTTGACAAAATTTTCTTATAGAAATAAAATTGTGAAAAAATTTTCTTATAAAAATAAAGTTGTGACAAAATTTTCTTATAGAAATAAAATTGTGACAAAATTTTCTTATAGAAATAAAATTGTGACAAAATTTCCTATAGAAATGAAATTTCGACAAAATTTTCTATAGAAAAGAAATTATGACAAAATTTCCTAAAGAAAAGAAATTTTGACAAAATTTCCTAAAGAAATTAAATTTTGACAAAATTTCCTAAAGAAATGAAATTTTGACAAAATTTCCTATAGAAATAAAATTTTGACAAATTTTCCTATAGAAATGAAATTTTGACAAAATTTTCTCTAGTAATAAAATTTTGACAAAATTTCCTATAGAAAAGAAATTTTGAAAAAATTTCCTATAGAAAAGAAATTTTGACAAAATTTTCTATAGAAATGAAATTTTGACAAAATTTTCATATAGAAATAAAATTGTGACAAAATTTTCGTATAGAAATAAAATTTTGACAAAATTTCCTCTGGTAATGAAATTTTGAAAAAATTTTCTATAGAAATGCAATTTTGATAAAATTTTCATATAGAAATAAAATTGTGACAAAATGTGCATATAGAAACGAAATTTCGACAAAATTTTGTAAAGAAAAGAAATTTTGACAAAATTTTCTGTAGTAATGAAATTTTGACAAAATTTCTTATCGAAATGATATTTTAACAAAATTTCCTAAAGAAATGAAATTTTCACAAAATTTTCTATAGAAATAAAATTTTTACAAAATTCCCTATAGAAATGAAATTTGGACAAAATTTCCTATAGAAAAGAAATTTTGACAAAATTTTATTGAAATGAAATTGTAACAAAATTTCTTATAGAAATGAAATTTTGACAAAATTTTCTATAAAAAAGAAATTTTGACAAAAATTTCATATAGAAATAAAATTGTGACAAAAAAATTTCTTATAGAAATGAAATTTCGACAAAATTTCCTATAGAAATGATATTTTGACGAAACTTCTTATAGAAATGAAATTATGACAAAATATCCTTTAGAAATAAAATTCCTAAAGAAATGAAATTTTGAACAAATTTCCTATAGAAATTTAAATTTTGACAAAATTTCCTATAGAAATGAAATTTTGACAAAATTTCTTATAGAAATGAAATTTTGACAAAATTTCCTATAGAAAAAAAATTTTCACAAAATTTCCTATAAAAAATAAATTTTGATAAAATTCTCTTATAGAAACGAAATTTTGACAAAATTTTCTTATAGAAACGAAATTTTGACAAAATTTCTTATAGAAATGAAATTTCGACTAAATTTCCTATAGAAATGATATTTTGACGAAACTTCTTATAGAAATGAAATTATGACAAAATATCTTTTAAAAATAAAATTTTGATAAAAATTCCTAAAGAAATGAAATTTTGAACAAATTTCCTATAGAAATTGAAATTTTGACAAAATTTCCTAAGAAATGAAATTTTGACAAAATTTCCTATAGAAAAGAAATTTTGACAAAATTTACTATAGAAATGATATTTTGACAAAATTTCCTATAGAAAAGAAATTTCAACAAAATTTCCTATAGAAATGAAATTTTCACAAAATTTACTATAGAAAAGAAATTTTGATAAAATTTCCTAAAGAAATGAAATTTTGACAAAATTTCCTATAGAAAAAAAAATTTCGACAAAATTTCCTATAGAAATTAAATTTTTGACAAAATTTCCTATAGAAATTAAATTTTGACAAAATTTTTTTACAGAAATAAAATTTTGACAAAATTTCTTATAGAAATGAAATTTTTACAAAATTTTCTATAGAAAAGAACTTTCACAAAATTTCCTATAAAAAATGAAATTTTAACAAAATTTCCTATAAAAAAGAAATTTTGACAAAATTTTCTTATAGAAATAAAATTTTGACAAAATTTCTGATAGACACGAAATTTTGACAAAATAACCTATAGAAACGAAATTTTGACAAAATTTCCTATAGAAATGAAATTTCGAAAAAAATATATATATATATATATATATGAAATTTTGAACAAATTTTCTTACAGAAATGCAATTTTTACAAATTAAGCTTTCGAGATTGAGAGTTTTTTGATATTTCAAATAATTTCCTTATTCAATTCTTTCACTATGTCAAGGACCAATGTTACCTCTAGGCCAGTATAGTGTCAAAGTTGTCATTTTTTTCAAGAACGGACAATTTTGTGTCACTTTTTTGTTGCTCCAGTAATGACAAACTTTTTACATTTTTGTGCCACCTTTTTATTATTTTGTGTCACTTTTTAATTAATTCCTACTTAAATACAATAGTTTCTATAAATTTTGATACCCGTAACCACACGAGCCAAAAATAATCTATCAACCCAGCAAAAAAATGGAGCACAACTTCAGCAGGATTGTAAGGGAGAGAGGCAGTACCAACTGGTTACAAATCAACCGAATCAACGCTGATTTCTATGGATTCTGTGGATGTCCCGATTTAAGGCAGCTTCTACATAGCTCCGATATAATTGCATTTTAATAGAAATATTGCTCAGAAGTGATATATAATCTTGAGTATAGCATTGTTGCCGTGAAGGAAAACAGCACTACCTTTCATGCATCCATACTGCATGAGTTGGTTGCAATAACGTAAACGAATGATCATAAACTAGTTTGATTACTCGTTTGCGTTATTGCCACCGATTCATGCAGTACGGATGCACTGCCTACTTTATTGTGTACCAAAAACCGCAACTAAACTTTTACTGCTGAAGTATTTTTTGGTGGGAAAATTTGGAAAAAATTCTACCAAATAAAAAATCTTCTATAGCAAATTTTGTCAAAATTTTATTTCTATATAGAAAATTTTGTCAATTTTTTTACATAGAAAATTTTGTCAAAATTTTATTTCTGTAGAAAATTTTGTCAAATTTTTATTTCTATAGAAAATTTTGTCTAAATTTTATTTGTATAGAAAATTTTGTCAAAATTCTATGTCTATAGAAAATTTTGTTAAAATTTTATTTCTATCGAAAATTTTGTCAAAATTTTATTTCTATAGAAAATTTTATCAAAATTCTATTTCTAAAGAAAAGTTATCATAATTCTATTTCTAAAGAAAATTTTGTCAAAAATTTTATTCCAATAGAAAATTTTATCAAAATTTTATTCCTATAGAGAATTTTGTCAAAATTTTATTTCTATAGAAAATTATGTCAAAATTTTATTTTTATAGAAAATTTTGTCAACATTTTACTTCTATAGAAAATTTTGTCAAAATTTTTTTCTGTAGAAAATGTTATCAAAATTTTTTTTTTGTAGAAAATTTTGTCAAAATTTTATTTTTGTAGAAAATTTTGTCTAAATTTTATTTCTATAGAAAATTTTGTCAAAATTTTATTTCTGTAGAAAATTTTATTTTTGTAGAAAATTTTGTCTAAATTTTATTTCTATAGAAAATTTTGTCAAAATTTTATTTCTATACAGAAAATTTTGTCAAAATTTTATTTCTATAGAAAATTTTGTCAAAATTTTATTTCTATAAAAAATTTTGTCAAAATTGTATTTCCCTATGGAAAGTTTTGTCAAAATTTTATTTCTATAGAAAATTTTGTCAAAATTTTATTTCTATAGAAAATTTTGTCAAAATTTTATTTCTATAGAAAATTTTATCAAAATTTTATTTCTATAGAAAGTTTTATCAAAATTTTATTTCTATAAAAACTTTTATCAAAATTTTATTTCTATAGAAAATTTTGTCAAAATTTTATTTCTATAGAAAATTTTGTCAAAATTTTGTTTCTATAGAAAATTTTGTCCAAACTTTATTTCTGTAGAAAATTTTGTCAAAATTTTATTTCTGTAGAACATTTTGGTCAAAATTTTATTTCTATACAAAATTTTGTAAACATTTTATTTCTATAGAAAATTTTATCAACATTTTAAAAATTTTATTTCTATACAAAATTTTGACAAAATTTAGTTTCTATAGAAAATTCTGTCAAAATTTTATTTCCATAAAAATTTCTATAGAAAATTTTGTCAAAATTTTGTTTCTATAGAAAATTTTGTCAAAATTTCATTTCTATAAAAAAAAATGCCAAATTTTGTTTCTGTAGAACATTTTATAAAAATTTTATTCCTATAGAAAATTTTGTCAAAATTTAATTTCTATAGAAAATTATGTCAAAATTTTATTTTTACAGAAAATTTTGTCAAATTTTATTTCTACAGAAAATTTTGTCAAAATTTTATTTCTATAGAAAATTTTGTCAAAATTTTATTTCTATAGAAAATTTTGCCAAATTTTATTTCTATAGAAAATTGTGTCAAAATTTTATTTCTATATAAAATTATGTCAAAATTTTATTTCTATAGAAAATTTTGTCATAATTTAGTTTCTATAGAAACATTTGTCAAAATTTAATTTCTATAGAAAATTTTGTCAAAAATTTTATTTCTATAGAAAATTGTGTCAAAATTTTATTTCTATAGAAAATTATGTCAAAATTTTGTTTCTATAGAACATTTTATCAAAATTTTATTCCTATAGAAAATTATGTCAAAATTTTATTTCTATAGAAAATTATATCATAATTTTATTTTTATGGAACATTTTGTCAAAATTGTATTTCTATAGAAAATTTTGTCAAAATTCTATTTCTATAAAAAATTTTGTCAAAATTTTATTTCTCTATGGAAAATTTTGTCAAAATTTTATTTCTATAGAAAATTTTATCACGATTTTATTTCTATAGAAAGTTTTATCAAAATTTTATTTCTATAGAAACTTTTATCAAAATTATATTTCTATAGAAAATTTTGTGAAAATTTTATTTCTATAGAAAATTTTGTCAAATTTTTTTTCTATAGAAAATTTTATTAAAATTTTATTTCAATAGAAAATTTTGCAAAAAATTTATTTCTATAGAAAATTTTGTTAAGATTTTATTTCTATAGAAAATTTTTGTCAAAATTTTAGAAATTCTCAATGATAACGCTTCCAGCAACATTCTTATACCAAATTATTATGAAGATAGTGGAAGCAAAAACCCTTATTTGTTTTTTTTTTTTTTTCATGATCAAAGTATATTTTTAGTGATAACAGAATAAATAGGTCTATCAGGGACAAGAGGAACTTCATTCTTGTATTTTATTATTTGTTTTTAAATTAGTAAAAATACACTTTTTTTATCTGTTTGGTACAAATGGAAAAACATTTTTATTCATCCATAACTCAAATACATTTTCATATTTGCTAAATTCTTTTATATTCTGTTTCCAGATTCTGAACAAATGCAAGTTGACTAAAACACACGTTTACTTGCCTCACCATACCCCAACTTGCTAGTTCACATTTTAAGCAATAATATTAAATTTTCTACGTCTTTCTATCTCATACCATTCCCAGCCATAATATTTATTCTCTTAGTTTGGCTTTTAATCAGCTCATTCCATTTTTCTATAGTAGAGTGAAAATAAAAATTATATACCTCGAAATGATGTTTCTGTTTACCAATAAACTTAAAAATAATTGTTTACATTTTCCTTTTGACTCCATTATATAAATTATTTCTTTTCGGTAAACAAAACACATTCTTCTGGCAAACTGACTAAGAAACACTAGCCAGTACTGTAGATAACAGAGTTGGGAAAACTCGAATAAATTTAAAATTTTGCAAAGCAATTTTCTATGACTTTATGTGTGATACTAAGGAAATAATAAATCAACATATGGACTCTAATTAGTCCATATAAAAAGGATTTATGCGTGTACTTTAATCCCAAAAAATATTCTACGATCTACAGAATATAATTTTGCCATTTCCCATCTCTGCATATTATGCTGAAAATTTTTTGGCTTCTTTGAATTGAGATCCAGCAGGATACTTCCAGGGTGGAAGAAAAAAGGAAATAATTTATGTAAAAGTTTTCCGGATACCATAAAATAAGCAAAAAGTGGGAACAGTGTAAAGCATCACCCGGCAATATTGAGACAGGACAGAAATTCAACAGGGCAGCAAAACAGATAAAAAAATGCTGCAATAACCTTCAGACATTAGGAAAATACAACAACGTATAAATGCAAATAACAAATTGCAAATATTGTAGAGAGTTTCAAAATCAGTAAATAAGTCACCCTCCATACACATACACAAACACACACATATTTGTATGTACTTCTACAGATTTCCAAGTGGCTGTTGTACACGCAAGAAAAAAAATTAAATATAGCAAAGGTTGTTCTTTCATTCCGCATCGTTTCGAAAATTTTTTGGAATATATTGAAAAATGGCATAAATCCCATTTCTGTGTTCTATCAATTGCATCGTTTTTTAATTACAAATTATAAAAAAATAGAGCGTCAGATGTTTGCAACTAAACTTGTTTGTTTTCATCAAACGAAGTTTCTTTAAATGCACTTGTGTGTGCAAAAGCACACTGGTCGATAAAGAGATACGCTTGTCTGTATGCGTTACTTGTTACTAGCGTTGCTAGTGATATTTGAGTGTTGATCTTTATGGCCCATTCGATAGTGTGTTGTCTTACAAAGCGTATGGTCCATGGGTCGATTTTCCGTTCGGGCAAACTTTAAAAATAATTTATGATTTAATATTCGTTTCTACACAGGGCTCAAACACAGAAAATCATTTGCCAACCCTTCTTTCATCCATGCTCTTTTTAGTAGTTTTTGGGCAGAGAATAATCATTCGACACTGACTTCAGTGGTAGGAAAAGCCGGCGTTAGTAGTTCACGACTTTCGAAAAGGGCTTTCGCATTGTTCTCTTAAATGCTTCAATTGAATCTAACTGAAGAAATTTATTTTTTTATATTCAATCTATTCCAGTTTTGGTCTCTCCTTATCCTGCTCTTCTACATTTTGAAGATAATGTATAATGGCTGCCCGATATTCCAGGCTCACTTAGACTATCCAGGCTCACTTAGACTATTGTGAAGAATTTTTTTTTGGGATTTTTGTGAAGAGCTCCAGGCGTTAAAGTTTCGCACTACAGTCAGGGATGCCACTCGAGCCCAAAACCAATCTACCAAAATTTTACCAAAAAACTGCCAAACCAAATACCTTACTTTGCAAAATTTTATGTCTACAGAATATTTTATTTCTATAGAAAATTTTGTCAAATTTTATTTCTATAGCAATTTTTGTCAAAATTTTATTTCTATAGACAATTTTTTAAACAATTTTGCCAAAATATTTTATTTCCATTTTTTTGCCAAAATTTTATTTCTATTGAAAATTTTATTTTTATCGAAAATTTTGTCAAAATCTAATTTCTATAGAAAATTTTACAATACTTTTTTTCTATAGCAAATTTTGTCTAAATTTTATTTATATAGGAAATTTTGTCAAAATTTTATTTCTATAGAAAATTTTGTCCAAATTTTATTTCTATAGAAAATTTTATCAAAATTTTATTGCTATAAAAAAATTTTGACAATATTTTATTTCTATTGAAAATTTTATTTCTATCGAAAATTTTGTCAAAATTTTATTTCTATAGAAAATTTTGTAAAACTTTTATTTCTATAGCTAATTTTGTCAAAATTTTATTAATATAGGAAATTTAGTCAAAATTTTATTTCTATAGAAAATTTTGTCAAAATTTAATTTCTATTGAAAATCTTGTCAAAATTTTATTTATATAGAAGATTTTGTCAAAATTTTATTTCTATAGAAAATTTCGCAAACATTTTATTTCTATTGAAAATTTTGTCAAACTTTTATTTCAATAGAAAACTTTTTCAAAATTTTATTTCTATAGACAATTTTTTCAAAATTTTATTTCTATAGAAAATTTTGTCAAAAAATTATTTCTATAGAAAATTTTATCAAAATTTTATTTCTATAGAAAATTTTATCAAAATTTTTTTTCTATAGGAAATTTTGTCCAAATTTTATTTCTATAGACAATTTTGTCCAAATTTCATTTCTATAGAAAATTTTGTCCAAATTTTATTTCATAAAAAATTTTGTCCAAATTTTGTTTCTATAGCAATTTTCGCCAAAATTTTATTTCTATAGAAAATTTTGCCAAAATTTTATTTTTATAGAAAAGTTTGTCAAAATTTTATTTATGTAAAAAATTTTGTCAAAATTTTACTTCGATAGCAAATTTCGCCAAAATTTTATTTCTATAAAAAAATTTTGGCAAAATATTATTTCTATAGAAAATGTTGTCAAAATTTTATTTCGATAGCAAGTTTCGCCAATATTTTATTTCTATAGAAAATTTTGGTAAAATTTTATTTCTATAGAAAATTTTTTCAAAATTTTATTTCTATGGACAATTTTTTCAAAATTTTATTTCTATAGAAAATTTTGCCGAAAAATAGAAAATATAGAAAATTTTGTCAAAATTTTATTTCTATAGAAAATTTTGCCAAAATTTTATTTCTATAGAAAATGTTGACAAAATTTTATTTCTATAGAAAAATTTGTCAAAATTTTATATATATATAAAATTTTGTCAAAATTTTATTTCTATAGAAAATTTTGTCAAAATTTTATTTATATAGAAAATTTTGTGAAATTTTATTTCTATTGAAAATTTGGACAAAATTTTGTCAAAATTTTATTTCGATAACAAATTTTGTCAAAATTTTATTTCTATAGCAAATTTTGTCCAAATTTTATTTCTATAGCAAATTTCGCCAAAATTTTTTTTATAGCAAATTTCGCCACAATTTTATTTCTATAGAAAATTTTGTCAACATTTTATTTCAATAGAAAATTTGGCGAAAATTTTATTTTTATAGAAAATTTCGCAAACATTTTATTTCTGCAGAAAATTTTGTCAAAATTTTATTTCTATAGAAAATTTTGTCCAAATTTGATTTCTATAGAAAATTTTGTCCAAATTTGATTTCTATAGAAAATTTTGTTCAAATTTTATTTCTATAGAAAATTTTGTCAAAATTTTATTTCTATAGAAAATTTTACCAAAATTTTATTTCTATAGAAAATTTGCCAAAATTTTATTTCTATAGAAAAGTTAGTCAAAATTTTATTTATACAGAGAATTTTGTATAAATTTTATTTCTATAGAAAATTGTGTCAAAATTTTATTTCTATACAAAATTGTTTCAAAATTTTATTTTTATAAAAAATTTTGTCAAAATTTTATTTCTATAAAAAATTTTATTAGGTCGTTTTGTCTTTTTATCAGTGGAGATTCAATATCGCGAGCTAATTGAGTATTTGATTTTGCAACGTGAATAACAACTCTTTCCACTAAGTAAAAAAAACTGTGCAACTTTTTTGTAGCGATGAATGGACTGCCCAGCTGAAGCAGGTTATGAGATTCTTGGTGTATAATGCACGATATTTTAAGATCGCGTCAATTTTTGAAGTTCCTACAACGTTAGTCACTTGATGTATTTAAGATGCAATTTTTCCAATTTGCCTTTGATCTAAGTCCATCTTGTATTGCCAACTGTAAGGTATATACAGCACAACGGATATGATGAATTATTAAAATAAATAGATATAGGGAAGATGCAATTTGGATAGAAAAGACTTCAACTATTATCACAAACTAACTTCCAATTTAACTTTTTTACCGCCAAAAGAAGTTTTCACACGATATTCCTTAGTATGAAATTTTGTTAGAATAATTTTTTTACGTGTAATATTTGGTAAAATATTCAACATGGACACAAGAGAAGCAACAGTTTTTATTGGTAGAAAAATGGCAAACATCCTCTTTACAATATGTTGAACATAACAAATTATCAAAATTGTGTTGACAGAGCAAATATTTTGATAAAACTGGTAGATGCAAACTAGAGTAGCTACAGCAATAAGAGATTGAAAGGACATTGCATAAAATATAAGGCTTGACAATCATCATCAGCATCGTCTGGCAACAGTTGCCCAAGTAAGGAAAATTTTAATTATTTAAGTACATTCTACATTTTAAATAAATAACCCATTGTCTTTATTTGTAGTTTAGAATTTAGGAATAGAGACTCAACAATTGCTTAGGAAGTAGTGGCAGTCTATTCACTATGGGCATAAATAAATAAGTATCAAATTTGTACTCACTGGACCAACACCAATCCTCTCCTCTAAATTTTAAGTAAGTCAAATATATGATTTTTCAAAAAGTGGGGCCTTTTTTCCCTCAAAGATGTCAAAAAGTGAGTGACGCTTTTCATTGCCTAGAATTTTGTCGTTTCTTTGATGTTTTGATAGAAATAACATTTTGAGAAAATTTTCTATAAAAATAAAATTTTGACAAAATTTTCTTAAGAAATAAAAATTTGGACCTCATTTGCTATAGAAAAAAAATGTTGACAAAATTTTCTATAGAAATACAATTTTGACAAAATTTTCTTCAGAAATACAATTTTTACAAAATTTTCTTCAGAAATAAAATTTTGACAAAATTTTCTATAGAAATAAAATTTTGAAAAAATTTGCTATAGAAGTTTTGAGAAAATTTTCCATAAAAATCAAATTTTTAGAAAATTTTCTAAAGGAATAAAATTTTGAAACAATTTCTGTAGAAAAAAAATTGAGAAAATTTTCTATAGAAATAAAATTTTATGAAAATTTTCTATAGAAATAAAAATTAAAAAAAATTTTCCTATAAAAATAAAATTTTCTATTGAAATAAAATTTGAAAACAATTTTTATAGAAATACAATTTTAAGAAAATTTTCTATAGAAATAAAATATTGACAAAATTTTCTAAAGAAATAAAATTTTGGACAAATTTTCTAAAGAAATAAAATTTTGGACAAATTTTCTATATATACAAAAATTTGACAACATTTTCTATAGAAATAAATTTTGACAAAATTTTCTATAGAAATAAAAATTTGACAAAATTTTGTACAGAAATAAAAATTAGACAAAATTTTGTACAGAAATAAAATTTTGACAAAATTTTCTTCAAAATAAAATGTTGACAAAATTTTGTATAGAAATAAAATTTTGACAAAATTTTCTATAGAAATAAAGTTTTGAGAACAATTTTCATAAAAATCAAATTTTTAAGAAATTTTCCAAAGGAATAAAATTTTGAAAAAAATTTTTTGTAGAAAAAAATTTGAGGAAATTTTCTATAGAAATAAAAATTTAAGAAAATTTTCCTATAAAAATAAATTTTCTATAGAAACAAAATTTTGAAAATAATTTGTATAGAAATAAAATTTTGACAAAATTTTCTATAGAAATAAAATGTTGATAAAATTTTGACAAATTTTTCTATAGAAATAAAATTTTGACAAAATTTTTTATAGAAATAAAATATGACAAACATTTTTTTATAGAAATACAATTTTAAGAAAATTTTCTATAGATGTAAAATGTTGAGAAAATTTTCTGAAGAAATAAAATTTTGGACAAATTTGCTATAGAAAAAAAAAAAATTTTACAAAATTTTCTATAGAAATAATATTTTGACAAAATTTTCGATAGAAATAAAATTTTGGGAAACTTTTTAATAATAATAAAATGCTACCAAAATGTTCTAAAGAAATAAAGGTTTGAGAATATTTTCTATAAAAATAAATTTTTGATAAAATTATCTATAAAAATAAATTTTTGATCAAATTATCTATAAAAATAAAATGTTTACAATATTTTCTATAGAAATAAAGTTTTGACAAAATTTTCTATAAAAATAAAATTTTTACAAAATTTTCTATAGAAATAAAATTTTGACAAAATTATCTATAAAAATAAAATTATGACAAAATTATCTGTAAAAATAAAATTTTGAGAAATAAACAAACAATTTTCTATTGGCATAAAATTTTCAGAAAATTTTTATTGAAATTTAAGAAAATTTTGACAAAATTTGCCATAGAAATAAAATTTTATGAAAATTTTTATTCAAATTTAAGAAAATTTTCCTATAAAAATTAATTTTCTATAAAAACAAAATTGTGAAAACAATTTTATTAGAAATAAAATGTTGATAAAATTTTTTATAGGAATTAAGTTTTGGCAAAATTTTCTATAAAAATAAAATATTGACAAATTTTGTTTTTATAGAGATACAATTTTAAGAACATTTTATATAGAAATAAAATTTTGACAAAATTTTCTAAAGAAATAAAATTTTGGACAAATTTGTTATAGAAAAAAGATTTTGACAAAATTTTCTATAGAAATAAAATTTTGACAAAACTTACTTCAGAAATAAAATTTTGACAACATTTTCTATAGAAATAAAATTTTGACAAAACTTTCTATAGAAATCAAATTTTGACAATATTTTCTATAGAAATAAAATTTTGATAAAAATTTCGATAGAAATAAAATATTGGGAAAATTTTTAATAGTAATAAAATGTTAACAACATTTTTTTATAGAAATAACATTTGGTGAAAAATTTTTGTTTAGGTTCAAGAGTAGTTCACTTTGGGTTGAGTGAATTGCCCGAATTTATTCTGATAATTGGTTGATAGTTATGCTGCAAGTAGAGGTTTTAAGCTGAGATCAAAAACAACATTAAAAATATTTATAGAAATAATGTTTTGAGAATATTTTCCATAGAAATAAAATTTTGATAAAATTTTCTTTAAAAATAAAATGTTTACAATATTTTCTATAGAAATAAAGTTTTGATAAAATTTTTTATAAAAATAAAATTTTTACAAAATGTTCTATAAAAATAAAATTTGTACAAATTTTTCTATAGAAATAAAATGTTGACAAAATTATCTATGAAAATAAAATTTTGAGAAAATTTGCGATAAAAATAAATTTTTGAGAAAAAAAAACAAAAAAAAAACTGTAGGCATAAAATTTTCAGAAAATTTTTTATACAAATAAAATTTTGACAAAATTTGCTATTATTTTATACAAATTATTTTATACAAATAAAATTTTGTTAAAATTTGCTATAGAAATAAAATTCGGAATTAAAATTTTGACAAAATTTTCTATAGAAATAAAATTTGCGGAAAATTTTCTGTAGAAATAAAATTTTCGGTAGACTATCAGGTCTTTCTCCAGACCACTATTAGTTTTTTCTGGTTATTATAAGTTTTCCCGTGTTGAGTCAGGCAGGCTCCTCCGTCAATTTCAGCTTTGCCACCATACCTCCCTCGAAGACCAAAGCTTTGATTTGCTGGGAAGCGACTATGAGATTCATGAAATTAGCTACACCCAATTGCTGGCTTCCATAGGTTATGGTAAAAACTATGGCAGTATGTGATATTCTTTAAATCGCTAACTTATGTTTTTGATTCATGAAAACATCTTTGGTAAATGCTTTCGATTATGTCTTATAACGGTCCAAGAATTTCACTTCTCGCTTCGTAATACTAATGCTACCAAACTGTTTCTATTAACCCTTCTCGAGCTTCCCTTTGCGTTCCCAATAGGACCTCTATTATGAGTCCTGTATTTTTATTTTTCGTCACTATGTCTCCTTCCTTATATGTGGTATCCATTTCTCAGACACCCTCTCCGGAATCGAATCCATATTGCCAGTTACCCATTGCAATCCTGGTAGTTCTAAATATTTTCATCAAAAGTTCAAAAGTTCAAATGTCTAAAATTTGAAAAATATGTCTTCGTTAGACGACTAGTATACAAAGTATCGATTTTGCTATTGATGGTTTTCACCAGAAGTTATCCAATGCTCTTTGTCATTTATTCAGTAATCGTTATTGAGCTTCCCTGTTTTGTTTTCAATTGTGTTCAGCATTTGTATTCGCTAAATTCTAAAACCTTTTCGATGTCAACAGAACCAATTGAGGGATTCCAGCGAGGATCGTTGATGCAAATGTCTAGATCATCACTATTGTCTACCGCGTTACTACTTTGACAAAATTATCTGAAAAAATAAAATTTTGAGAAAATTTTCGATAAAAATAAATTTTTGAGAAATAAACAACTAATTTTCTATAGGCATACAATTTTCAGAAAATACAAATAAAATTTTCACAAAATTTGCTATAGAAATAAAATTTTGAATTAAAATTTTGATAAAATTTTCGGAAAATTTTCTATAAAAATAACATTTTAAGAAAATTTTCCATAGAAATAAAATATTGACAATATTTTCTATGAGAATAAAATGTTGAAAAAATGTTCTATGGGAATAACATTTTGAGAAAAATTAATTAAAAATTTTAATTTCATGCTATCAAAGTCCATTTCGACTACGTTTTCCCTTTTTGTTGGTGCAAGCTAAAATCGTTAAATCTCTACCAGAGGTAAAGATGATTTTATTCATTGTTTACAAATATGAAAATTAAATATTTTTCAGCACATATTACAACAATATTTGAGAGAACGAAAATCATCAAACTATGGTATAAAAGAACATTTTTGAAATTGCTCAATAATTCTTCATTCAATACAATGATATTTCTTTCCACATGAATCATAAGTAAACAATACGAAAACTTATACGAAATGAAGAAAACATTCCTCCAAAATAATACTGCTATTAGAATTAAGTGAATCATCATCAGTTTCATATTAGCCTATAACAAGTGTTAAACAAATCTAATCATAAAATTTTAAAGGTAAGGTAATATCTAAAGCATTTTTCTTAGACATATATAGACTTAGACAATAAAAGAGTATTTGTGTTACCTAGAAGTTGTTCTCTTAGAAAATGGGTGGGAAATACTAAATTCCCTACAACATCGTACATATTCCCAATGGTTGACCTCAATTCATGTTCATGTTATAGCCGAAACAATGTTGGAGATTGAATATCCACTTAATTTACTCTTAATGGAAATTATAAACAACTAAATTGCATGCGAATAGATATTTATGTTTGATCAGTTTATTCCACTAATGAGATCGTTACTTCGATTAAGACGTATCATAAACAATTGGAATGTAGCCTAATTTTTGAGAAGCTGATATAAAATGAAATATTTAACTATTCCTAGGGAAATTTGTGAAAACAATCATTAACGGACCTATAACAGCACTGTTATTGATGCGCCAGTTTTTCCCGAATTTTAAATTTAAAATTTTAAACTGTATATTGAAAAACAATTTAGAGAAGACAATTTGAGAATTAGAATTAGGTAATTATATATTTTATTATTAAATAAAATATATTAAACAAATAATTTAAATTGTACGATTTCTGCTTCATGGGACCTGAAGATTGGTGCTACTAAACTATTCCAGAACTTGAGCTTTGGAATGGTGTACTTATGTTCGGAATAAGTTGGTACGTTCATCTACCTTTGTTATCAGCGGTTCATCTCATTTGCTTTATTCAGTAATCTTTTCCGAACTTTCATTTTAATGCTCCTTTTTCTGCTGTTTCTTGAGTAATAGTGTTCAACTTTGATATTTGATTGTTAAATATGTCAGAAGTTTCCGTTATCAGCGGATCCAGTGGAGGGATTCCAGGAAGAACACTCTTGCGGTCGTAAAGATTGCACGGAGAGAAAACTTTGGCTATCTTTTCCTCTGCTGCTTGCGGAAATCACTTCTGCTGATGTCGGGATTTTTCCTGAGACCAGCACTATTCTCTACTCAAAGCAAGAGCTGCGTAAAGTAATTGCGCATATCAATGTTCGCCAATAGTTTTCTGATTGTCTTTCCAGGACTCTCACATTTGACATTATTCGTGGTAGCTTTGTCGTATTCGATAGAGCTTTGTTTTGCGATCCTAAAATGCTCCTTCATAGGAGCATTTTAGGATCGTAGACAATGAAGACTTTTACTTGATGACATCTCGTCAGGGATGGAAAATGCAGTACTTTTTTCAGTACCGTAGTACCCCGCGAATGATTTACTTCCTTTTGTGGAGACATTTTTGAGCCGATCTCAAATTTATGGTACAAAAGTTATGACAAAATATTTTAATATTTTGAGAAAGTCTTTAACAAATTTGTTTGCTAAGAGTCTTTTACAAATTTGGCAAAAAAGAAAAAAATCTCGATTTTGTAAAAGCCATAGTCAAAAACACGATTTTATTGAATTTTAAGAATGTTTTACGAGTAGTCGAAAAAAGCATATGTTTCTATATTACGCTTCCACAGGAACAATTTATAGATGAGAAGTTATCGATCGCGTACTAAACTAATGCGAACCATTACAGTCACGGTCGAAACTTGAAACAAAACTAATCTACCAACATTTGGAGAAAAATTTACCAAAACCTGCCAAAAAATATTAATTTAAAAAAATTTATTTCTTTATAAAGTTTTGTCAAAATTTTATTTCCACAAAAAATATTGTCAAAATTTTATTTTACTTCTATAGAAAAAAATTTTTATCACAATTTTATTTCTATAGAAAATTTTGATAGAACATTTTATTTGTAATAAAAATTTTGTCAAAATTTTATATTTATAGAAAAATGTTTGCCACAATTTTATTTCCATAAAACATTTTGTCCAAATTTTATTTCTTAGAAAATTTTGTCAAAATTTTATATCTATAGAAAAACGTTTGTCAAAATTTTATATCTATAGAAAAATGTTTGTCAAAATTTTATTTCTTAGAAAATTTTGTCAAAATTTTATTTCTTAGAAAATTTTGTCAAAATTTTATTTCTACAGAAAAATTTTTGCCACAATTTTATTTCCATAAAACATTTTATCAAAATTTTATATCTTAGAAAATTTTGTCAAAATTTTATTTCATAGAAAATTTTGTCAAAAATTTAATTTATCGAAAATTTTGTCAAACTTTTATTTCCATAGAAAATTTTGTCATAATTTTATTTCTTTAGAAAATTTTGTCAAAATTTTATATCTGTAGAGAATTTTGTTAAATTTTTATTTCTATAGAAAAATTTTTGAAAATTTTATTTCTATAGAAAATTTTTTCAAAATTTTATTTCTATAGAAAATTTTGTCAAAATTTTAATTCTATCGAAATTTTTGTCAAATTTTTATTTCTTTAGAAAATTTTGTCAAAATTTTATTTCTATAGGAAATTTTGTCAAAATTTTATTTCTATGGAAAATTTTATCAAAATTTTATTTTCATAGAAAATTTTGTCAAAATTTTATTTTTATGGAAAATTTGATCAAAATTTTATTTTTATAGAAAATTTTGTCAAAATTTTATTTGTCAAAATGTTATTTGTAAAATTATTTCAAAATTTTATTTCTATTAAAAATTTTGTCAACTTTTTTTTTCTATAGAAAATTTTATTTCCATAGAAAATTTTATTTGGCAAAACTGACAAGTTCATGCGGGAAGAAAATCTCGATTTTGTAAAAGCCATAGTCAAAAATCAAAATTTTATTTCTAAAGAAATTTTTTTCAAAATTTTTTTCTTTTGGAAAATTTTGTCAAAACTTCATTTTATTTTTATCAACATTTTGTTTCTATTAAAAAAAGCTTTGCCAAAATTCTATTTCTATAGAAAATTTTGACAGAAAAATTTATTTCTAATAAAAATTTTGTCAAAATTTTATTTTTATAGAAAATTTTTGCCACAATTTTATTTCTATAGAAAATTTTGTCAACATTTTATTTCTATAGAAAATTTTGTCAAAATTTTATTTCTATAGAAAATTTTGTCAAAATGTTATTTCTATAGAAAATTTTGCCAAAAATTAATTTCTATAGAAAATTGTGTCAAAATTTTATTTCTATAGATAAAAAAATTTATTTCTATAAATAAAATTTTATTTCTACAGAAAATTTTATTTCTATGGAAACTTTTGTCAAAATTTAATTTCTATAGAAAATTTTGTCAAAATTTTATTTTTATAGAAATGTTTGCCAAATTCTATTTCTATAGAAAATTTTGACAAAAAAAAATTTATTTCTAATAAAAATTTTGTCAAAATTTTATTTCTATAGAAAATTTTGTCAAAATTTTATTTCTACAGAAAATTTTGTCAAAATTTTATTTCTATAGAAAATTTTGTCAAAATTTTATTTCTATAGAAAATTTTGCCAAAAATTAATTTCTATAGAAAATTGTGTCAAAATTTTATTTCTATAGAAAATTTTGTCAAACTTTTCGTTCTATATAAAATTTGGTCACAATTTTATTTCCATAGAAAATTTGATCAAAATTTTATTTCTATAGAAAATTTTTTCAAAATTTTATTTGTATAGAAAATTTTATTTCTATAGCAAATTTTGTCAACATTTTATTTCTATAAAAAATTTTGTCAAAATATTATTTCTATAGAAAATTTTGTCAAAATTTTATTTGTCAAAATTTTGTCAAAATTTTATTTCTATTAAAAATTTTGTCAAAATTTTTAATAACTTTTCGTCCTATACAAAATTTGGTCACAATTTTAGTTCTATAAAAAATGTCAAACTTTTGTCAAAATTTTATTTCTATAGAAACTTTTGTCAAAATTTTATTTCTATTGAAAATTTTGTCAAAAAATTTATTTCTATAGAAAATTTTCTAAAAATTTTATTTCTATAGAAAATTTTGTCAAATTTTTATTTCTATAGAAAATTTTGTCAAAATTTTATTTGTATAGAAAATTTTGTCAAAATTTTATATCTATAGAAAATTTTGTTAAAATTTTATTTCTATAGAGAAATTTGTCAACATTTTATTTCTATAGAAAATTTTGTCAAAATTTGATTTCTATCGAAAATTTTGTCAAAATTTTATTTCTATTGAAAATTTTGTCAAAATGTTATTTCTATAGAAAATTTTCTAAAAATTTTATTTCTATAGAAAATTTTGTCAAATTTTTATTTCTATAGAAAATTTTGTCAACATTCTATTTGTATAGAAAATTTTGTCAAAATTTTATATCTATAGAAAATTTTGTTAAAATTTTATTTCTGTAGCGAATTTTGTCAACATTTTATTTCTATAGAAAATTTTGTCAAAATTTGATTTCTATAGAAAATTTTGTCAAAATGTTATTTCTATAGAAAATTTTTTCAAAATATTATTTCTATAGAAAATTTTGTCAAAATTTTATTTCTATAGAAAATGTTGTCAAAATTTTATTTTTATCGAAAATTTTGTCAAAATTTAATTTCTATAGAAAATTTTGTCAAAACTTTATTTCTATAGCAAATTTTGTCAAAAAATAATTTTTATTTATCTACAGAAAATTTATAAAGTACCAACAATTACAATTGTGGCAACCGTGATTACAGTACTACGGTAGTCTCTGCTAATTTAATAGGGAAGACCTTTGAAAGATCTGCCTTACGATTTGCAAATTATCTAGAGTTGAACCAAAGTATCGATATCCAATACACGGAAGTAACGAATATTTGAAAATTCCAAAATTGGAACCCTAACAAATTAATGAACTTTAGATGATGATGGATACATAGTTGTACGCTAGTTTAAATTTGGTACATATCAGTATCGGGTTTTCTTGGTTTCATCTTCTCTGATATAGACTTAAACCTATAGTCGCTCTAACTCGTCCTTCCATCCTATGGAAGGTCCTGAAATTCATAGGATCTGACTAATATATCAACAACCACTTCGTTAATATTGGTAACGCGTCCTTAATTAAGAATAAGTGAACTCTATTACCCTCTTCTTTCGAAAGTTTAGCTACCATCCAATCCTCTAGTTTACAAAGTTTAATTAGATTTGGTTACTTTTCAATTAATGCTGCAAAGGTTAAAATAACAAAAACCGCTCTGTCAACAACCTAAAGGACTTCTGGACCTTTATTGCAAGAAACTCAAACATTTCATCAAGGAAAATATTCACACTGAGAACTTCTTGCAGTTAAGTCATCATGATTATGACCTCCATCGTAGCGAACTGGCAATCTTGGCCAGTTTTGACTAAGGAAGTTGTTGTTGTTGTTGGCACTTTGAAATTTTTTTTTTAAACGAGTAGATTCTATTCGCCCGACGTAGAGTAAATGGAGAATCCATGTTGCTTAGTTATTTTGCGTTCATTTTTTAATTGGGACCTTTGTTGGTGGTCTCCTTGTTGCAATGGCAGTAATTTTAGTAGTTATTTTGGTTTTCCCCGTTTTTCGTAAGTGATTACAATTAAAAACAGTCTGAGAAAAAAATGGCATTTGTTAGCTAGGAACCGTCTGTCACCATGTCTTCCTGGGATCATGCTTTTAGCAATTTTCCATAAGCCCCAATGTTTCATTGGCAGTAATTAAATTAAGTTTATTGTAATTAATAATTATTTAAAATTAAATTGAACGTTAGCTTTGAACTTAAAAGACAAATCTAAGGAATTAGAAGTGAAGCTAAAAATAAATGCATAGTAAACACGGTTACCATTCGATAATAAACATGTACCAAAACACGTTCTATACACAATTTTGTCAACATTTTATTTCTATAGAAAATTTGGTTAAAATTATATTTCTATAGAAAATTTGTTCACAATTTTATTTCTATGCAAAGTTTGGTCAAGATTTTATTTCTATAGAAAATTTTGTCGAAATTTTATTTCTATAAAATATTTTGCCGAAATTTTATTTCTATAAAATATTTTGTCAAAATTTTATTTCTATAGAAAATTTTGTCCAAATTTTATTTTTATAGAAGATTTTATCAATATGTTGTTTCAATAGAAAAATTTTGCAAAATTTGCCAAAATTTTATTTCTATAGAAAACTTTGTCACAATTTTCGTTCAATATAAAATTTTCTCAAATTTTATTTCCATAGAAAATTTTGGCAAAATTTTATTTTAATAGAAAATTTTCTAAAAATTTTATTTCTATAGAAAATTTTGTCAAAATTTCATTTCTATAGAAAATTTTGTCAAATTTTTAATTCTATAGAAAATGTTGTCAAAATTTTATTTCAATAGAAAATTTTGTCAGAATTTTATTTATATACAAAATGTTGTCAAAATTTTATTTCTACAGAAAGTTTTGTAAAATTTTATTTCTATAGAAAATTTTGTTGAATTTTATTTTTATAGAAAATTTTGTCAACATTTTATTTCAATAGAAAATTTTGTCAAAATTTTATTTCTGTAGAAAATTTTGGCAAAATTTTATTACTATAGAAAATTTTGGAAAAATCTTATTTCTATAGAATATTTTATCAAAAATGTTGTTTCATTAGAAACATTTCCCAAAATTTTATTTCTGTAGGAAAGTTTGTCAAAATTGTATATCTATAAAAAATTTTGTCAGAATTTTCTATAGAAATAAAATTTTATTTCTATGGAAAATTTTACCAAAATTTTATTTCTATAAAAAGTTTCGGCAAAATTTTATATCTATAGAAAAATTTTGTCAAAATTTTATTTCCATAGAAAATTTTGTCAACATTTTCGTTCAATATAAAATTTTCTTTACTTTTGTTTCTATAGAAAATTTTGTCAAAATTTTATTTTAATAGAAAATTTTCTATCAAATTTATTTCTATAGAAAATTTTGTAAAAATTTTGTTATAATTTTATTTCTATAGAAAATTTTTTCTAAATTTTATTTCTATAGAAAATTTAATAAAAAAGTTGTTTCAATAAAAATTTTCTCAAAATTTTATTTCTATAGAAAATTTTGTTTCAATAGAAACATTTTCCAAAATTTTATTTCTATCGAAAATTTTATCAAAATTAGATTTCTACAGAAAATTTTGTCAAAATTTTATTTCTATAGAAAATTTTGTAAAAATTTTATTTATATAGAAAATATTGTCAAAATTTTATTTCTATAGATAATTTTTTCAAAATTTTATTTCAATAGAAAATTTTGTTAAAATTTTATTTCAATAGAAAATTTTGTTAAAATTTTATTTCTATAGAAAATTTTGTCAAAAATTTATTTTAATAAAAAATTTTCTAAAAAATTTATTTCTATAGAAAATTTTGTCAAAATGTTATTTCTGTAGAAAATTTTGTTATAATTTTATTTCTATATAAAATTTTCTCAAAATTCTATTTCTATGGGAAATTTTGTCAAAATTTTATTTCTACAGAAAATTTTGTCAAAATTTTATTTCTATAGAAAATTTTGGCAAAATTTTTTTTCCATAGAAAATTTTGGCAAAATTTTATTTCTATAGAAAATTTTACCAAAATTTTATTTCTATAGAAAATTTTGTCGAAATTTTATTTCTACTAAAAATTTTGTCAAAATTTTATTTCTATAGAAAATTTTTGTTAAAATTTTATTTCTATAAAAATTTTGGCAAAATTTTATTTCTATAGAAAATTTTTTAATAATTTTATTTCTATAGAAACTTTTGTCAAAATTTTATTTCTACAGAAAATTTTGTCAAAATTTTATTTCTATAGAAAATTTTGTAAAAATTTTATTTATATCGAAAATTTTTTCAAAATTTTATTTCTATAGAATTTTTTTTCAAAATTTTATTTCAATAGAAAATTTTGTTATAATTTTATTTCTATAGAAAATTTTGTCTAAATTTTATTTCTATAGAAAATTTTGTTATAATTTTATTTCTATAGAAAATTTAATAAAAAAGTTGTTTCAATAAAAATTTTCTCAAAATTTATTTCTACAGAAAATTTTATCAAAATGTTGTTTCAATAGAAACATTTTCCAAAATTTTATTTCTATCGAAAATTTTATCAAACTTTGATTTCTACGGAAAATTTGGTCAAAATTTTATTTCTATAGAAAATTTTGTTATAATTTTATTTCTATAGAAAATTTTCTCAAAATTTTATTTCTATGGAAAATTTTGTCAAAATTTTATTTCTATAGAAACTTTTTGCAAAATTTTATTTCTATAGAAAATTTTGGCAAAATCTTATTTCTATAGAATATTTTATCAAAAATGTTGTTTCATTTGAAGGAAGGAAATTTTGTCAAAATTTTATTTCTATAGAAAATTTTGTCAAAATTTTATTTCTGTAGAAAATTTTGTCAAAATTTTATTTCTATAGAAAATTAATTCTATAGAATTTTTGATTAAAATTTTATTTCTATAAAAATTTTTGGCAACATTTAATTTCTATAGAAAATTTTGTTATAATTTTATTTCTATAGAAACTTTTGTTATAATTTTATTTATATAGAAAATTTTGTCAACATTTTATTTCAATAGAAAATTTTGCAAAATTTTATTTTTGTAGAAAATTTTATCAAAATTTTATTTCTATAGAAAATTTTGGCAAAATCTTATTTCTATAGAAAATTTTATCAAAATGTTGTTTCATTAGAAAAATTTTCCAAAATTTTATTTCTATAGGAAATTTTGTCAGAATTTTCTATAGAAATAAGATTTTATTTCTATATAAAATTTTATCAAAATTTTATTTCTATAAAAATTTTTGTCAAAATTTTATTTCCATAGAAAATTTTGTCAAAATTGTATTTCTATAGAAAATTTTGTCAAAATTTTACTTCTGTCGAATATTTTGTCAAAATTTTACTTCTGTCGAATAATTTGTCAAAATTGTTTTTCTATAGAAAATTTTATCAAAATGTTTTTTCAATAGAAAATTTTTGCAAAATTTTATTTCAAAATTTCATTTCTATAGGAAATTTTGTCAAAATTTTATTTCTATAAAAGATTTTCTAAAAATTTTATTTCTATAGAAAATGTTCTAAAAATTTGATTTCTATAGAAAATTTTCTAAAAATTTTATTTCTATAGAATTTTGTCAAAATATTTTTTATATATAAAATTTTGTCAAAATTTTGTTATTATAGAAAATTTTGTTAAAATTTTATTTCTTTAGAAAATTTTGTTAAAATTTTATTTCAATTAAAAATTTTTATTTCTATAAAAAATGTAGTCAAAATTTTCGTTCAATATTAAAGTTTCTCAAAATTTTATTTTTATAGAAAATTTTCTCAAAATTTTATTTCTATAGAAAATTTTGTCAAAATTTCATTTCTATGCAAAGTGTGGTCAAGATTTTATTTCTATAGAAAATTTTCTCAAAATTTTTTTTCTATGGAAAATTTTCTCAAACTTTTATTTCTATGGAAAATTTTGTCAAAATTTTATTTCTATAGAAAATTTTGTCAAAATTTTATTTCTATAGAAAATTTTGTCAAAATTTTATTTCTATACAAAATTTTATTTCTATACAAAATTTTGTCAAAATTTTATTTCTATAGAAAATTTTGTCAACATTTTATTTCTATAGAAAATTTTGTCAAAATTTTATTTCTATAGAAAACTTTGTCAAAATTTTATTTCTATAAAAAATTTTGTCAAAATTTTATTTCTATAGAAAATTTTGTCAAAATTTTATTTCTATAGAAAATTTTGTCAAAATTTTATTTCTATGGAAAATTTTGTCAAAAAATTTATTTCTATAGAAAATTTTTTTTCTACAGAAAATTTTTCCACAATTTTATTTCTATGGGCAAGTTTATCAAAATTCTATTTCTATAGAAAATTGTGTAAAAGTTTTATTTATATAGAAAATTTTGTCAAAATTTTATTCCTATAGAAGATTTTGTCAAAATATTATTTCTTATTACCTTGAATTATGAACGGACTTATTTCCATTTACATAGGATTTCATTATTGTTAACCTAATCCTGGATATCACAACTTGTGTGCGTGTCTATTTCCTTCCATTCGTTGCTGTTCTACCTACAACCTCTATCCTTTTGCTATCTATTAGCTTCGGTGGCGAAACAAGTGCTTGTACTATAACAATTCTAAATAGATAAAATGCCACCAAATGTGGTTCTTTTAAATCGCTAGTGAGTGTATTGAGTATAGCTGGCATTAAAGTTAAATAGTCCGGCTGTGTTCTGATGGGGTGTTCTTTTTAATTTCCATCAACAAGTTCTTTGTGTCGGGTATTTGGTTTTTTTTTTCTCCTCGCCACATCATAGCCCACATTTATAATGTTTTTCTTTTCTTTGCTGCTGTCTACGACTTGTGGCAGTTGCAGCATTGTTAGTTCGTTTTCCTACGAAGGCGTATTACAAGTGTGCCATAGTTTATTTTTCTTTTTTTCGTTTTTTTTTTTGCTGTAGATTC